>NW_028297098.1:14889711-15189711 GCF_055798465.1 Pogonomyrmex barbatus
CGACTGTGCGTGTCGTCGTTACGTAAATCGTCGCGGCGCAGGTTTTTATCATCGCACCGCGATTCAACGCGTAATGCACGACTTTCTCCATCCTCCCCTCTTCCCTTCCCTTTTCCACGCTCCAGCATTCATTCATACCCAAAAACACGAGGAGGCGATTTTCGTCTATATCTTTTTTTCATACGATTTATAGGAATCATTTGTATGACGCGTGCAATTTTTTTATCTATCTAAAAGAAGGAATGTATCGGGATAATGTTGTTATGTATCTCGTCCACGTGCGAGATTCCCTCGCCTTTGGAAATCGCGACGCGACCGGTCGGTTCAATAAATGCAATAAACATTTATCACCCGCCAGGCTTGACAATCGGATAAACAGGCCTAGAAATAGGCGCGTCTCGCGCGGTTGGAAGGAGACGCCGGCGCGAGAGAGTTACGTAACCGTCGCGGGAGCGCCGCGCGTTTATTATAAGTGGCTTAATTAGGGGCTGAAATATCTCCGTTTAAATCGCGCTTCCATCTTGTTATTTAAATCGTGCCAATTCTGGCCCGAAGTTTGAAGTGCGTCGATGACTGACACGCCGCGTCGGCTTTATTAAAGCTCGGCGGCGACGCGGCGGCCAGTCGACTCTCTGGAGAGGGATCGAGTCGGGCATGCGAGAGAGGAAGAGAGAGAAGGAAAGAGATAAAGAAGAGAGAAACGAGCCGCGAGGAGGATTCACGTGTAGGCGCGACAGGCGGCCATTACGCATCGGCGCCGCGCCACGCTTATTATCTAGGAATTTCGGCACCGTCTTGAACAACAGATCTGCACTTTCCTTGAAAAGCAGAACGGATATACGCGTTATTTTAGATTACACGTATCTAAAAGTGCAATATCAACATTATAATCAATTATAATGTGATTTCGATCAGCGATTACATAATATTATTATTGTTATGTTTCGTGAATTTTTATTTAGACGGATGAGATGATTGATAACAGTGAGTGATTTTTATCACGTTGCGATATGCCTCAGAGTTCAAGATCGGAATATTCCCATGGAAAGAGATGAATCTTCTTTTTATCAAAATATCTGCGCCCGTATGTCCTATCCTATATATTTTATTAATTTTCTTGATACCGCGGAGTAATCTCTGCGAAATATTTTTTATTGCTTATGTAAAATATTTTTTTTTTTAGTTATTTGAAAAAAAAGGAATCTAGGGAATTTTGGAAAAAAAGAATCTAATCTCTTCAAATAATCGACTGTCTTCTCGAAGAATTCCTCAAAGATGCAGTTGCGCACTTGCGTAGGCGCGGTGTTTCGTTTTCTTAGACCGAGGAGCGTCGGATTACCTTGACGTTTGAGATATTCACGCCGCGGTTTGTCCTCTATATTTTCAGGGCGACACGTAAAAGGACGAAAAATGACGTATCGGTTTCATTGGCGGTCTGCGTCAATAATAGGACCTGCCACTTTTGGTGCTGGACTCCTCTGACGGGCGCCCGTCATTTGTCGCGATATTTCGCGTCGCCGTCGCACGTCGTCGATATCATTAATTCGATTTAATCGAAAGCCACCACAACCTTGAGTTCGTTTCTCAATGCCTTCGCGATGTACCAAGTGGCGACTTTACAAAAATGAAATTTACAAAAATCGTAGGCGTTTTATGATATGCTCTTTAATATTAATCTCACTCATTATTAGTAGTATTTAATATTTTTATTAAAAGATAAATATTAAAAAGTAATTAGAGGAATAAGAGACCCATAAACTTAACGTTATTTTTCTACTTTTTTTAGAAAAGATAATTTTATTCGTGTGTATTTATATATTTCAAAAGATATAAATATTAAAATCAAGAATATTTATGACATTCAAATTTGTGCATTATAATATATAACTAATATATATTGCGTTTTATTTCCATGCAGTTTCAAATATATAACATATACAATAATACATAACGATTATTATTTTTCATTTCAGAGTCGCCACCACCCCCATATTGCCTTATCGCCGACAGACTGAGACCTGAAGGTGAGTGTCTTCACTTTCACGCCATAATCAGAAGCATCTATTAGCGAATGTATACAAATACGGTGTGTGTGTGTAGGGGGGGAGGGGGGCGACTCATATGGACGATAACTCGTGTTTATTACTTGCAAACGTTTGCCGTACAAGCAAATGAAGTTCATCTCTTCTAACGTGCGTGTCTCACGACCTAGCCCAAAGCAAGGTTGGAATAATCCGGAATGAATGCGGCTGGCATTCTCATCTTTCGAAACATGACATCAGACATTTGTCGCGATATTTCGCGTCGCCGTCGCACGTCGTCGATATCATTAATTCGATTTAATCGAAAGCCACCACAACCTTGAGTTCGTTTCTCAATGCCTTCGCGATGTACCAAGTGGCGACTTTACAAAAATGAAATTTACAAAAATCGTAGGCGTTTTATGATATGCTCTTTAATATTAATCTCACTCATTATTAGTAGTATTTAATATTTTTATTAAAAGATAAATATTAAAAAGTAAGTAGACATTAATCTACGCGTGTTTGAGTTATTGCACAAACGGTATTGATCTATTTTTTGTAAGTAAAGTGTACATTCGTTACACTTAAAATAAAATATATATATATATATATATTCGAAATTTGGCAAAAGCGAGATAGAAAGTTTTAGCAGCCTGACGCATAAACAGAAAACAAATCTTATGCAATGAGATGATTTAAAATTAATATAGCAGTCTCTGTATATTTAATTCCTCATTAAATTATTTCCTTCTATTTTTAGCTCTTTTGAATTTAAAATGAAATCGCTTCTTAATATAATTCACATATATAATTAGTACGAGACTAATAAATTTTATTATTGCACGCTAATGAAATCAATGAGATCAATCGCGTAATATCGGTTTTTTGTGCCTCGGAAATTTGAAGTAGATAAAAAATGTTATCAAGAAGATATCTATAACGATGAAAAAAAAAAAAAAGACGGCATTCTAGTCGTATGACATCGAGGTTCTCACACTTTTCACACGACTACGTGTTCCGCCGCGGATTCCTGAAATGATAAATAGATCATTCTGTCGCGGATAAAACTGACTATTTTATTAGATGGAGTTGAGTAAAAACAGACATGCAGCTTTCGTAGAAGATTGGTTTACGATAGTATTCTAGTCACACACACCGACGGTCCTCAACGAGTCGCAAAATGTAACATTACCGTGAACAGAACCAGCCATATAAATATTGCTACGAATATACAAGATGTAGACATAAAACAAGCTCAGCTAAATGAAAAATTGAAATAATATGCACTTATATTCTCGTAATTTTTTACGACCGCGACTACGTGCCGTAAATCGATTTTGTTGATCGCAATGCCGATAGATTTCACGATATCGCGGTTTCAACGATTGATCAATGCATTGATTAGCCTATATTGGTCCACCAGGTAGAGGCTGAACATATCGCAAAAACGACATTAACAGTTAGCGATGAAACAACACTTTTTAACACAAGAGTGATTTATTTTTTTAATTTTTTTTCAAATTCATAAAAATTTTATAATACAATCAATCTAAGTTGAATACTCGCATTTTTTCTTCCGATTTATTTTTTTGAGTAAATTCAAATATATGAACAGAATAAATATCGAACAGAGAAGTGTGACATAAAATCAGAAATAATAAATACACAAAAAAATTCATCAATTCAATCAAATTGAGATTAAAATATTTAAAATTATAATATTCTTGTTTATATATGAATATATCTTTTATATATATCTGTTTTAATTTAAGACTAATTTTTTCGTGTATATAAATCGAAAAATTCTGGGATGATATTTCTTGTCAATCATGTCTTTTTTTTTTCTCATTTGTTCTGCGCCCGAACTTAAATTGATTCTCTTGGATTGATGCGAATCGCATAAGTACACAACACACAGCGTAATCACAATAGATGCATTTTTGATTTTATAAAACGAGATTGATATTCGTTATTACGCGAATACGGTCAAGTCCTCTTTCATACATCCATGTTCTTTTTTAATATCAAGCATGCCAGACTGATGTAATCTGGTAAAACAATACAGTATCAAGACTTGCGAGCGCTACAAGATAAAATATCAACGTTGATGCTTATATTTATTTTTTTTACTAAAAATAGCGAATAAACATATATATTTCTATCTCATCGACGTTGGCGTGTATATGTGCTAAGCTTGATATGATGAAATAACAGCGCCTGTAGTTAGAGGAGAATCGCACGCTCGCGATGACGTTAGGCGCGCGCGCGCGCGCGCGCGCGTGTGTGTGTGTGTGTGTGTGTGTGTGTCTAGATTGTATAGTGAACACACATTATGACAGAGAAATGCTGGACGTTTAGTGTTGTGTATACCGCCTGAGGTCAATATCTCCTGTCGATAGAGAGAGGACCGTGTATCGTGTCGTGCGTACTGCGAGCGTATTCGCATTTATATAAAGAATGGATTAAAAAGCGTCCAACATTCTTTAAGATAATATATATATATATATATATATATATATATATATATATATATATATCCGCAAGGCACGTTATAAATACCAATCCTCATCATCTCAATCGATTGATGTTCTTGAACTCCAACAATACAATGATAATTTAATCGAAATTAATATGAGATAAAAAATATGTACACACACACACACACACACACACACACACACATATATATTAGTATTTATTTTTATCTTATGATTTGATCTAAAGCTTTTTATTTCTGCTAAATTTGTTACATTTGATATTGTCGCGTCGCGATCATGGACTGGCCTTTCTAGCGCGAAAGTCACATTCAACATGACCACTTGTCAATCGCAAGAGTGTGACTCGTGAATCAATAATGATAATAGTTTTACTTCACGCGCGCGCGCGCACTTGTGCGATACGATAGAGAACGTGGAAAACGGCGCCGGCCGAAGGAAACGTGCATTTTTCTCGACGACGCGAGCGAGGGAGGGGGGGGGGGATTTCTTCTCGGAAGGAGATTCACCTCTTGTCTCCGTCGTAAATCTGTCTTTCGGGCGACGACGGGCGCCCGCGCGCGAATTTATGCCTCGTCGCGGAAACTGGGCCATCGCACCGCGTGCCGTAGCGCACGGAGGCGGACGGTGGATGAAAGTCCGCCACTTGTTGCTACTTGCTGCGCGACGCGACACGACGCGATATTATTCTCAACGCAGAACGAAACGGAGCAGTTCGAGCGAACCGGTGACTCGCGGAAAGATTCCGCGAAAGATGCGCGCGCCTCCCGCCGATCGTGGGAGGAAAATAAGAGGGTGACCCAATGGAAAAGCACGCGGCAGCGTCCGTGCGCCGAGCTGTAACCTCCACGCTTCCGAGCAATCTCCCTCTTCCCTTCTATGATGATATCAGACACTTTATTAATAATTATCACGTACCTCCTGTTTAATTAGACGTTATGTAAGCACCTAAGAAGCCGCGCCTATAAAATTTAAATATTTAATAACCTTCCACTTTTTATATATATATATATATTCGAAGGGGAATGTTTATTGGATCCCGGAAAATCTTTACAGCGGTGTTACACTTGATTTTCGCATACGCTACATGTCATACGTAGAGTTCCACCGGCGCGGTTGCGTAAATTTCAACGAATACGACGAAGGACAGAACGCGCCGCGCAGTCCCTTTCAAACGCGCGAGGACAACGCGTATCATGTGTTACACGGCTTACGTTTTTAATCCTGCTTCCCTGCGATTCACCTCTTAGATTACATTCAATTTTCGTTCGACGTGCGACGTGATTGGGTCAATATCATGCTGAAGTTTCGTAGCTTCGTGATTACATCTCGATTTTATCTTTATGTTAAAAATTAATTACCTCCTCAGTTTTCAGAATTAGTTTAGAATTAGTTGAGAATTATGCTAAATATAAAATAATAAATAATAAAAAATTGTTATAATATTAAGTCATTATAATGTTTAAGTATCTTACATAACAATTTTGATAAGGCGATAAAAATTTAAAAAAAATCACAAAATGAAAGAATGCAGATTAAAAAAATTGTTTTTTTTTTTATTTCTTTTTTTATCATATTTTTTATATTTAATTTCGAGCATAATGAAACCGAACAATTTAGCGCAACTCTCAAAATAAATTAATTTTGAAAATGGAATTTAATTTTTAACAGATCTTGATTTTTGCCGTTTTGAAAATAAACCGACTTTGTATTCACAGGTTGAAAAAAAAATTACATAGAAAGTGCAGTTTGGCACATTTGTTAACGATCCATCTGTTTCGAAAAAAATATACAAATAAAGGAATACCGGATTTTAGAATGGGTTTTTATCATTTTATCAACAGAACAATTTATTGTGTTAGAGGGAAACAAAACATCATGATTGAAAAATCAAAAGAATTTGTTTTATTTCATAAAAGACTTCTCTCAGCGTAGATTTATTTCTTAACTGGTGACTCTTGAATAGCTTTAAAAGAAGCAGTAATCCTCACTTGCTATCTCTGAGTGAAGTTAAGGGCACGAAGGTATAGATATAGGGCCCACCTTAGCGCCGGCCGAGGAGTGGGGTGACGTAGGGTGAACCAAGACGAGGGGTCTCGGGTGTTAGCGGGGCGATGGGCGCCTGTCGCCTGCCTACTCGCACCGACGTCCTTGAATACATCCCTTCTCTCCTTCCTTCCGTCCTTCTCTTTCTTTCTCCATTTCTTTGTCTCTCTCTCTCTCTTTCTCTCTCTCTCTCCTCTGTTCCTTGCTCATCACTTGTCCGATCTTTCGTTCTGTCTTCTACCGTTCTGCCCGCTTCGCTCGAAAGAGCAAACTCAAGCGCGCACTTTGCTTCCCTTCCTCTCTCTCCCCCTCCCTCCCTCTGTCCTCAGCTCTTTAGCTTCTTTCCACACTGGTTCGTGCTTATCGTGTCCTCTTCTATCTTCCATCGTTTATAATCTAATCTATTCTCTTCTCTCTAAAATCATGTCCGATACATTCTCCTAGGCAAGTTTCCACCGATCGTGATGAGACTTGACTAGTGCTGAAATATAGGACGTTGAAGATTGTAATTTATCGCGAGCGATCGTGGCTTATCGTCGATCTTTACGAGGAAGAGCCGATCGTCGGGAAATCTGTTATCGGGATATGTAGTTGGGAGTCGGCGTGCTCGGTATGACGAAACCTCTTTCTCTCGCTCTCTTTCTTCCTCGTCCTCTCCATCTGCCTTTCGCTCTCCTCTCGTCTCCGTTCGACCGACCGCCGCGAGTTGCCGGCGATCGGCGGGAGTGGCTCTCTCTCTCTCTCTCGCATTCCGTTGCCTCCTTCGCCGTACCGATCGCGCCGGCAGCGTTTTGCGACCGGACCCCGAGAGCCATCGAGCGCGCGCGCGCGCACGCGCGCGGCCAGGCACGCCTCGATTTCCGGATCGGAGGAGCCGGACGGAGATGCCGCTTTTGAAGATCCCGCCGGCGAGATCCTAATTCGATGCAGCTTTCGCCTCCGACGAAGGCGAATCGCGCGAGTACGCGCCGCGGCGCATTGCTGCAACGCACGCGCGACGTCGGATCAGCCGCCCAATGTCACGACACTCAGCCTCGTAACGGTCCCCGGAGAGAACCGCGACACTGGGCGACGCGATAAATTCGCGCTATCGCCAAGTGATCTGAAGATCTTTCAAATGTCACTCGCGCGGAAGGGAGAAGTTGTGTGAAAGTTCAAAATCGGGAAAATCACGGCGTTTCTCAACAATTTCGCGCGGTTCGCAAACTTGGCTGAAACCCGTGTGAACGATACTTAATTAACGTTGTTGGAAGAGATCGTCGCATTTCTTCTCTCTCTCTCTCTCCTCTCTCTCTCTCTCTCTCTCTCTCTCTCTCTCTCTCTCTCTCTCTCTCTCGCAATTCTCTCTTCAAGCCGAAGTCCATAATTCACGAATCCGCTCACCTTGGGAGCGAGCGAGCGGGCGCGGTGGCGCCGCCGGTCGAATCTTCCGCGTGGCTATATATTCTTGCAAACTCAGCGGTGACACTATCTCACAGATTCGCGCGCGGCACTTAACGACTTACGGTGACACGCATAATTCGTGGAATTATATTTACGTTCCCTTTGTGGGGTGACGCGCGTGCCAAAATCGCGCCGCGAGCTCTCCCGTTCGGCCTTACTTTGTAAATAAATTGTATTTACCCGACGAGGCGGCGGTTGTATATTGGACGTCGACCGACGACGACGGGCGTAATAAACCGCGGATTCGCGTGTCAATTTGTTTCTTATCGGTCGGATAAATATTATTATACCGATTATCATTCACGTGCTCTGATTGTTTGCCAAGTTGCATGGCGACTCGTGGTTGCAAGTTTAGTAAATTGGAATAGAAATTTGGAAAATCTCTATCCCATTTTAAGATAGACATGCAATATTTCATAATTCATATATTCAGCATATTCGTGAAAATTATTATCTGGAATTATCTCTTTCGTTCATTAAGCTCTAGAAAAAAATTTTCAAAACTTTTCGCCAAATAGATGGAAAAATGTTTCTTTAATATTTTCGACTTTACGTTAATCATTATTGTATAAATTTATTGTATAAATTAATTATAATTAAATGTTATGTCAGCAAGATTAATCTTGAGATGTGCGAAAAAGTATTATTTTAATTTAAGGAAATACTGGCGAGTTTTGATTTCTATTTATGTAACAAGAGCCTCTCGCGTGGGAAACAGGACAAGGATTCGGCGAAAGAGAGAGAAAGAAAAGAAGGAGAATTCTCCCGTGAAATTCGCTGAACGCGACGCGACAGCGACGAGAGCGAGGCCGGCAGATTTGTAAATAATTGCGCCCTAAAAATAGACTTTCTTCTATCTTCGCGATATCCTTGAAACTTTATTCTTTCTCGCTGCCCTTGCCGCTTTCTCTAATGTTCTTGACAGGAAATACTTTTGTAGATACGAGATGCTGGAATCCAAAAGGAATGTGACCGCCCTCTCGTCCGACTTGTTCTTCTGACGTCATCGTTTCTTTTAGTGAATGGACCTAGCCTTCTATGGTCTATCCCTAAAATTATTAGCATGATTATCAAGCTTTAAACTTTTTTGTAATATATTTGTTCGCATAACTTGCAATTAAAAAAAAATTAAAAAAAAAATACTTTATCTAAAGACAATACATTTTCAGGTATTGTCTTTATTTTTAATATATATATCTACTTTGTTAAATTATTAAATCTACTCTGAAATCGCTGCATTAAATTATTGCTATAATTGTTTTGAAACAAAATTGTTTCAATATTTATATAAGTTTAATAAAGTGATTTCGAAAATAAAGTAATAAATTTTAATCGCGAGAAAAAAAAACGAGTTTCAGAAGACATTAAAATCGGATGTTCGTGGGTGGTTTATGAGAAAAACTAGATTAGCATTGTTTCGTTGTGGATTAGTTGGCCGTTCTGTTTGTTATACGAGACTTTTGCCACGACGTGCACGAATAAATTATCCGTCGCGAGCGAATCATTATTTTGGACGATTCTGTCACCTCCTTTGTGCTGTCACGAAAGAGGAAAAGGAAGAGATGGAGGGAGAAAGAAAGAGACAGTTCCGTCCATGAATCACGCGTCTGGTGATTACCTTGGCCGTTTCTGTCTTTTCTGGCCCGCGAAAATTGTGGCATTTAATTGCCTTCGCTCCACGATCGGAATGAATTCACGCGAACGGCCAACGCCATTGATCGCGACGTCGACCTTAACACGCAGACCGGATCGTGTGGCAAGGTGGCTGTTTATTTTTCTTCGACGATAAACAAGGAAGGATCAGAGATTCATTTTGCCGTTTTACCTCTCGGCATATAGACATTATTTTCTTAGAGGAAATGAAGGAAAAATTTGAAAATTTTAATTTTGTTTCTACATGTTTTCAAATTTGTGATGAGAAATTTGCGCATTACGAAATTTTCTTACATAACACCAAACCAAAATGAGATACTATATGTAATTTTTCCTAATAGTTTGAAACCGGTTTGATTGTCATATTCGGAATAAGAAATGAAAATGGATGTAATCTGAATAGTTTTAATTAAAAAATTAAAAATATAAGATTAACACGAAACAAATTATATTTATAAATATTTATATTTTAAAAATTACTCTTTAGTACTTTGACTTTGAAACTCTAATTAGAAAAGAATTTCCCGTGAGACAAAGGACAAAATTTTGTGAAAATAAATCTAAAGGACAGCTACCTGAAGAGGACTGTTTTTTAGAATAAAGGACGCTGGGGACGCTGAAGGAGGCATAGAAGGTGGTGATGATCGTTTGGCATGACGCCGCTTTGAAACTGAACGTATCTGAGTGTCGGTCCACAATAGGTGATTTAAGCTTTAAGACGTAAGAAATTGACCAATTATAATCGAATATGAAAAGAATAATTGATTATGATTGGTCAATTTCTTACGGCTTAAAGTTTAAATACTTATTGTGGACCGACACTCACGTGCACGCACCTGCGTTGAGAGAAACGGACTTATCCTATCGGACTTATCCGATGAAGCAGAGAAATCCGAGATTGGCGTTACGTCAATTAACTGCGCGCGCGCGCGCGGGAGACATATGTGCGGTCATATGAAGTTACTTAGAATCTCGCTGCCGGTGTTTGCCGACAGTGAAGCCTTTTATGCAACACACGCGTCGCGAAATTCTTTACCTCAGAAAATTCTCATCGTTCGATCTTCCCGCGATAACGAACAACATTGCATCACGTTGCATCCACATCGCTGTAACTCGACAAAGTACACACACTTTTTCGTTTGTTTTCTCTTTTTTTTGTCATATCAAAAAAAACGGTGATTACGTTTGTTTCCTCCACCCTCCCTTCTCTTTCTCTTTCTTTATTCTGTTTATAAAGCGAAATGCGTATGAGAACGAGAAAAAGAGTGAGCGAGAGGAAGGGGGAGGAAGAGGAGAGGCAGGAATTAACAGAGGAAGAAATAGTCTCGCGCGAGGAAAGCAATTTCTCAAGGGGTTGCCCGTTTATTTTCAGATCGCGCGCCCAGCGAAGGAGATCAACGTCGGTGCAGAAACAGCACGCCCCTGCCACTTCCCGGCTCGCTTACCACCAACGGAGAAGGTAACTATGTCTTCAAGGTTATACGTACCCCATATGTTCACCGACCCCGAGCGACGAGAGATATACGGGGTGTTCCGTCGAGTCGCTTTAACGGCAATGGATTCCTCGAGTTTCCGACCGACTGAAAGTTTTCGAAAAAATAAAACGCGAGTGTCGCAAAGTTTTCTCTCGTCGTGTAGAGCATCGTTTTTATGTTTTTTGTTACTTTTTTTTTTTAACTCTCGAATAATCGTTGAATTTAATGGTTGATCCGAGATTCCTACGCCACTGATCGATGACTACGCCTACATCCACATGGTTAACCTTGATCGGCGCCACACGATCGGTTTTCTTCCCATGCATTTCTTCGCTTCCCTATCAAAGAAAAATAAGAATAATTCTAATTTTAGAAATCAACTTTTCTTTCTCCTTCAAATCGCGACAGATCGCGAAAGTGCGATTGCGACTTAATTTTACACTTATAGACGTGTCTTGCATGCATGTTAAAATTTCGGTTAATTAAACTTTTCGTTCAGATTATCTTTTTTTTAATCTCTTTCTTTTTTCCGTGCGTATAAAAACCATCGAACATGTTCGATTACGCTTTATGATACGACACTGTACATAAGAGATAACGATTTAGTCATCGCCTCTAAGATTTTCTCGAAGATGATATTTTATAATGTCGATCGCCGAAAAAATTTTCTCAGCACGCACGTTCCACGAGGCTGACGCGCGCGTAGCTTTTCACGCATGACGCACCGCACGGATCGCGGACTCGTCGTTTTTCGGGCCGCTCTCGCATCGCTGCTTCGTGGAACGCCTGAAATGCTTTTGGCCCCGGCCAGAAGCAGGAAAGTGATCGCGCTCCGCTCTCTCGCCACGACGATTACTCTCGTTTCTCCAACACAACGTACTTCGATAATTTTCTGCCGATGCATCAAGAAAAAAAAAATTAAATTAAGAAAAATATTCTCATATATAAAAATATAACCTGCTTTGCAAAATTTTAGTCTTGCTTTGCAAAATTTTAGTCTTGATTTGCTTAAATTCGTATCGATGCAAGTATTACTTCTGCTCAACTCGGGACTCAAATTCTTCTATATATGAAGATTATATCTTGTTTGGAATATCTTTATATTTACATCAATACAAATTCAATTAAATCAAGAATAGAATTTTTTGAAGAGACTTATAATATTCTTGTTTATATATGAAAATATATAGTCTTTTGATTTAAGACTAATTTTTTTCTGTGTGTGTGTGTGTGTGAGACATTGAATCGACTATGAATTTTTTTCATATAGACCGAAAGCACGAATAGTATTAGCAAAAAAAATTTGCAGGAAACAGAAAAATTATAAATAAGAAACAGAAAGTTTGGAATTATTGGATCTATTTTAAAATAATTTTATTGGGTAGATTTAGGTTAGCTTCCGAAAGAATGTAATCTGATGTAAAAAGATAAAATTGTTATGAGAAAGTTTTATGATCGCAAATTCCCACGCGAAAAAGTGGAAAAGAACGAATCAATTATGATATTCGTGATGACGTCGTAGCCAGTTTTTCTCTCGTACGTCGAGGCATTTACTTTTACTATCTGCCTTTGCCAATGCAAAGGCCGCTGCTCTAACGACGTCAAACATTCCCAAGTCGACAGCAAATTGTGTTTGTGCCCGTCTCGCGATTTTACAGACGTGAGTAAGAGACGACGTGTGCTCACGCATTTAATCCGAGAATCATTGCGTAGAACGCAGTTTATCCCAACAGTTGCGAAGATGTCATCTATAATAGCGAAAATTTTTAAACAATGTACTTTTTAATTTTTAATTCTTTTAAATCGTAGCTTTACTTTACATACTAATTACATCAAATTGCTTAAATTTTTCTTAGCGACATATCTTTTTTCATCGGAATTTTAATTTCTGGCAGAGAGGAATTTCAAATGCCATCGAGATTGTTACAATAAAATATGATGAGCGTATAGTTTTTGTAATGAAAAATGTGCGAGTATTTCTTGGATGGACTTGGAATTCTTGGAATTTTAGTGCGGCATTGCACAAAGACGTACGTATTCGAGCTGTCGTCATGGCGGGCTCATTTACCGGAAACGCGAATCGCCCGAAGACGCGATTGCACTTTCATCGGCTTAGCGAGTGTCGCGTATATTTGCGCGATGTCAAGCGCGGCAATATAATGCGCGACACGTGAAGTTTAGAGCACCGAAGAAGACGCCACGGAATCATAAACACGCGTGCGATTGCCTTTTTATTTGAGCCGGTTATAGATAGAACGCTGCTTCCGGGAGAGAACAGAAATATCAGGATTATTCGATCGAGCGGTTTTCCAATTGGCGCTGGCGCTGGCGCCCGCGACCATCGAATTTCTCCAAGGCTCTTTCAGTTCGGAGACTCCATTTATATCTCTTTCTACTTTACATTTTCATATATAAATTCCGCGTGACAGGGTACATCGATTATAACTTAAAAGCTATACATATGACAAATTACGAAAAAAATGTGGGAAGTTTTCAATCATTGTCAATTGTCGATTCGATAAAATGGTTTTCGATAAAATTTCTTCGTCGAACGAATCTGGAATTTTTAACTCGCGCGATATAGTGGAAAAAGGGATACGATTCCTCGTCGATTCGTCAAACGGTGCAACGGCGCCGTAGTTGTGTCGTCGTCGGACTAAGACTGCATCTGCCGCAGGACGAGGGGAGGGAAGAAGACCGCGCGCAGGAACGCGGATAGGAAGGAAAGAGAGGGAAAAGCCGGCTCCCGGGATGCATGCAGGTTTGAGAATGGCACGATAGGTCGGTCGGCTAAGGTGGGTGGCATTCGGCGCGACTGTTTGAGGGAACAGGGGGACCCCTGGCGCCAGACAGCTGCCGCGTGTCTCGACCTCGCTCGCGCTAGCTCGTTCGCCTGCTTTGGCTCTGCTATCCATCTCTCTCTCTCTCTCTCTCTCTCTCTCTCTCTCTCTCTCCTCGTCTCACCTCGCCCCTCTCGCTCCTCATATCCACGTACGTGTACGACCTATGCACGTGTATGCGCGCCTACGTGCCCGACTTGGTTCGCTATTTTATTGATTTATTTTGGCGCTAGGTCTCTCCTTCTCTCCTTTGCGCCTTCTCTCTCTGTCCTGCTTCTCGCTTTTGACGTCCGTCGTCGTGCCGCCTTCAGCCGACGATCGATCGAAATGCGTCGCCGGTCTCGGCTCTCGAGAATCTCGAGTGCAGAATCGAAAAAGAGCTCGTTGTGTTCGGCTTAATTTCTAACATTCTCGCGATTGAAATGTGATGTGAATAAATCTCACGAATGCGCTCCATGATTCTTAAGAAAAAAATAATATCTAAATATTTTAAAGAAATCTTTTAAAGAATATCTTTTAACATATAAAGATATTTACTTTTGTTTACAAATACTGTAACGATTTAATATTCTTTTATTATGCGTTCTTATCTTCGATAATTAGCCTCGTAATAAATCACACTCGAAATATTCCGAATCTTCGAATCTTTATTTAATTCGAGAATTTTACGATTCATTCCCAATGTACATATGATATAATTAATATATATATATATATATATATATATATATATAATAAAATTTATAATCTTTCTCATTACATATCTCTTATTTTATTGCTATAATATTTTTATTCATTTTATTATCTCTATCATGTTTTTCATTAATCCAATTCATTTTTCATTAATTCAATAACTTCATTGTATTATACTTCATTGTATTATAAAAGTTATCGAAAAAAATTGCTACTGACTCAATTATCTTCGTTCATACTTATGGTTTTTGCGATAAATCGTCTACACTCTTAACATTCTAAAGTATTTTTTTTTTTTTTCAATTAAAAAAAGATCTCGAATTTAAATATGCTATGCGGTATAAGATTAAGAGCGCATCTGACTCGACTGTCAGATATGTAACTCGATATCAATTGTGTGCGCGAATATTTGAATATTCGGTCGTAGATTCGGGAATAGCGACACACATGTTGCGTGTGAGTGTGCTGCCCCGCGTGCCCCGGAGGAGAGAAACACGTGGATATATCCCGGTATATGGTATAGTGAAAGCAACAGGTTGCTCGTGTCCGTTTCCTCTCCTCCGCTGTGACGTCGCCGACGGTCCGGGACACCCTTCTCCGCATCCCTTCTGAATGGGGCGAACGTCGACTGGCGTCATCCCTTGGTGCGATAACCGAGGTAAATAGGCGGACCCGATTCCATTCACCGGATCTCGAAACTCTCATGGCTTTTCTCAATTGGAATTCCGTCGAGATTCTCGTCGGGTCCTTGCCTCGGAAACAAAAGGAAATCGAAAATACAGGATGTCTCGACGCTTTCCACTTCTATGGAATTTATCATAGTAGTACATTTTTCAGATGGATTTTTCAATAGAGAAGAATTCTTTGGAGATAAGTCAAATTGCTTGGCGCAACTTTCGCCGAGAGAAAATAAAGTATGTCTTTTTGATAATTAAGATTTGGCGATTAAATTAAATTAAAATTTGAGATCTTCTTTCTCAGATTGCTTTTTTAATTATATAAATTAATATGAAATATTTCTATTTACATTTGTATCAGATATATATCACAATTTCCTTTTTTATTGAAATAATTAAGATTATTTTTTTTTTTGTACTGATTGATATTTTATTAAATCACAATTGCAAATTTCAGACTAAAATTATTTACTTATTCTTAAGAATATAAGCGAGTTTTAGTTCCAAAACAGTTGCCTCTCTTAGACAATCCATGCGAGAGAATCAAGGTCATAGTCCGACGGAGAAGCCGGATCAAAGTTTTTAAAGGGGAGAGATTTATCTGTCGGGGAGAGAAACGGATGCGGGTGATGATCTCCTACCATCGGGATATAACTCGTGCAAAGTTAACGTTCTATGAGACATACGGGGTTTTTCCCCTTTAAATACGTCGACGAATTAATCGCTGTTACGAGCAGCAAATGTTGCGCAATAGTAATGATACGCTTTTCACAAAGTGGTAGTCGTGACGGACGAGGAAGGAATTTTTACGCAGCCGTTAGCTTTAAGAGTTAACGGTTCGTTAAGTGGGAAAACAAGTAGACGAGCTAAAGCGCTTCAATTAGCGGCCTCGGTGCGTTTCGGTCGCGAGGTCTATCATTTCTAGACTTTGCAGTTACCATGAATCATCTAACTCACCGTTTCCTCGCTCGTTAATAATTATGAGTCTCCTGAAAATTCCGCCTGCCCTTTCAAAACGATCATTTGCCCTTTTTTCCGCTTCTATTATTACGCTCATTCTCTTTCACGAAAATACTGCAGAGATAAACCGCTGAGCGTTTCTATCGAGGATCATTGGTCGTATCAGAAATGATATAAATCTGTGTGTGTATGTGTGTGCGCGCGCGCACGCGCGCAATTCCGGGTCCTCTCCGTCTTATTCATCGGCAATTTCGAAGAAACATTCGCGCGTGCCGAGCAGTTGAAGGGTTGAAGAATGATTTTGTGTCGCGTACCGAGGTGTCACGAGAAGAGATCGTACACGAGCCGGCCGTCAATGGAAGAGCTAAACGACGACGCATGCACACGCGCGCCATGAAGAACGCCATGAAATCGAATTGGATCAGGCCACTTGAGAGGGAATGAAATCGCGGCGCGAAATAAGCCTCTTAATAAAATGACGGATTGATTGCTCCTCGTTGTCGTCATCGTCCTCCTCATCGTTGCAGTCGAGTGCAAAGAATGAGCGAGAGCGAGAGAAAGAGAGAACACGCAAACATCGCAACTCGCAAAGCGGTTCGGTATTCCCTCTCGCTATCTCTTCCTTTTTTCTCCGTTCTCTTTCTTTCGTGAGATCCATTTGGGTCGACGGCCTCGATCTTTCAATCGAGCGAAAATAGATCCAGAAGTGCGCTTCGTTAACTATATCCGAGTATACGCGATATCGTTCGCGTAAACGCGAAAAAAACGCGAGTTCCAAATCCACGGTTCTCAGAAATCGCTTTATCGCTTTTTATCGCTTTTCTGTCATCGAACGGATTTCGTTACTTTAATATTCAAATAATTAGTTAAATGTTATATTCTGTTTGCGCGGCATGCGAAAATCACTTTTTCGCCGCGTACCGAGAGAAAAAGAGAAGAAGCCGGGTTTGACTTCCCCATTGCGTTACGCGGATTCGTTTCGTCTCGTTTTTATCTGGCTGTTTTTATCTTGATTCAGAGATGCCGTCAATATCTCGCCGTTCTTGAAGACCGAGAAACGGAGACCGAGAACGGAAATCGGTCCCGGAACGCTGAATAAGTGACGTGATCGCGATGCTTATCGATAACATTATTGACCTATATATAATTACGCCGAGTATCTTCGAGGAATAATCTGCATATTGTGCCCGAGCGCTTGCACGCGCGCGCGTTCGATTGACGAAAGAAAAAACGGAGACGCTCGTTCGCTCGCGAGAGGGTACTCGCCACTAATACGAGCACACGTCGAGCGCATTCCGCGTGCATATGTAGGCTCGCTATGCGCGAGTGCATATAAATACGAGCGCGTAAATTATAATACAACCCGTTGGCAAAGCTGGTTTATGGGTCTACCATTACCATCGCGTCGCGTCGAGATAATAGGCGCGCTCATTGTCCGCGCGATCGTTACTTTGTTTAACGTCGTTAAATTAATAATTAAATTATACCGCAGCGAGATCGCTGCCGGTGGCGCTACGAGGCGAAATAAACGTTCCCCTGAAGCTTTCAAAGACGAGAGGAGGAAAGAGAGAGAGAGAGAGAGAGAGAGAGAGAGAGAGAGAGAGATAGATATGTATATACGAGGCCATCTGTCAAAGTTCGCGTGCTCTTCCGAGAGAAGCCTCCCCCTCCCTCTCTCCCTCCCTCGTGACTCCTCCTCTATCGAGCCGCGGCCGAGTGTTTCAATCAGCAGCCTCTGATATTACGAGGCATGATCGAGGCGAAATAAACGCACGATTCCGTTTGCGTCATCGACGAAAACGTCCGGAAAAACTAAGCTAATTTCACATCGGCAGTGTTTTCCAGGAATTCACATATATTGATCAAAAACAAAGGATATTCAGAGTCGCTTCATGTGAAATCATTCTTTTTTTTTTTTTTTACTTAAAGGGACCTACACTCTTAATGTTATATCTCATAGTATTTCTAAATTCCAAGACATTTTTTTTTTTTTCAATGGAAAAAAAATATTTCGAAGTTATAGATTAAATGTCAATATTAAACGTCAATAAAATATGCCATATAAAATTAAAAATGTATATTTTTTAATATGAAATTTGAGTAAAAGAATAAAAGAATTTCACATAATTCTTCTGACGCATCTTCTGACGAAGAGTCTCAATTGATGATCTGAGAAATGTAAGGGGAATATTTTTAATTTTCTTTCGCAAACTGGTGTTTCATGTGCACAAAAAAAAACAACGTAGTCGCACGCATATTTGGGCCCGGATAAGATGAGCAAGCATTTGCGTATCGCGTTTGCGTTTGCTGGTACGTGCTTGTGAGCAAGTAACGCAGAGAGATTTAAAGAACAAGTAGGAATGTCTGAGAGAGCGATCGAGCTGCAATGGGGGAGGGAAATAGAGAGCAGCGCTCACGAGAGAGAGAGAGAGAGAGAGAGAGAGAGAGAGAGAGAGAGAGAGAGAGGGTGGTGAGGGGAATGCGCGGAAACGGAAAGAGACAGACACGGGAATTAAGTCTCGCGTAACGGTGAGCACGTACGCTCGCTAATGATTGTCAAGCAATTTTACGTGCCCCAGATTTTTTGCCGTCGTAATTTCAGACGCACATCAATTGCCGCTCGAGACTCGGTGATGCGAATCAAATTGTCCAGCATCCGATGGTACTTGAGCTCTTTCGCCCCATGACTGAAGCGACCAGTTCCCGCGGCTCGAGTCGATGTATTTTCTTTTCGAAAAATTTCACATGTCGACCTATCAGTTACATTTCTTAGCAAAGCATCTAATTATAAATATTAAGTAGTCGAGAAACGCTTAATCATTTCGAACGCATTCGCCATTTCTAAAGTCCAGTCTGGTTATCAATCTTGATTGCGATGAGACGCTCCGACGCTCTTTCTCTCTCTTTCTCGTTTTCTCCTTCTTTTGCGATGAATGAATAAAATACAAACGTTTATGCTCTCGGAGTCGTTTGGTATGCTTAATAGATACGTTCTGAGTCACGATTAAATCATTTAACACTATCTGTCATTTTTTTTTAAGCAATATGATAAATTGTGAAAACTCTTGGCATCTCGCGGCGCAAAGCTCGTTGGCGGTTCTTCTTCTCATTTTCTATTTATCTTCGGTGTTATTTATACGATTTATGCCCGCGGAAAGTGACATCGGGCGTCATCAGATGGGAAACCGCTGTCGGAGAAACGGCATCGGCACGACGGCGACGGCGCGGCCTGATTCGCTTTCCGAAATTTCTAAAAACCGAACGCTAAAATATTCAAAAGTCGGTTTATCGCGCGTCGTCAAGTTACACGTGTTGCGCGATTATCGATATCAAACCTGTCGATAGAAAGGCGTTCGCTCGCGCAAGAAGCACGGACTGCTGCTACTGTTGCCATAAGTTACGCCTCGTCGGGCCGTTCAGCACCGAAAAGATTAAAGGATCGCGGCCGCGCGCGCGCGCGACTTGTTTTGTAACTATTAATAGAAGATAAAAGTTCCGAGAGAGGAACAACGTGCGTTTGTAGGAATTTATTGCGCGCGCTTTCTGCGTCTTGGCGATTTAACGGACCGTGCGATTTTATTATTTTATTATATGGTGGTACGAGGATTTACACACACACACACACACACACACACACACACACACACCACGCACACAACGCGTAAGAAGCGGGCGCGCGTGTTTAGATCGCTATCGCGATATTAATTCGCAGCTCGAACGAGCGATTCTCCATGATTCTGGCCGTTTAACGACGCCAAACGATTATTACATGATGATGACGCTATCTGTGGCTCTCGATGTTTCCACAGATTTATCGGAATTGTATCAATGGCACAACACTGGCCGCATGTTTCCATACTCATACATTCACGAAGCGAAACACTGCTGTTGCATTCCATGGAAATTGAGATATTGCAAAAAAATAATTGGATTTTAAGTAAATTCAGAGTTACTATTTAAAGGATAAGTAATATAATTTATATGAGCGAATTTATGTAACATAAGTGCATTAACAATATCCAGTAGATTTACACAGAATTACAATAGAAATAGAAATTGTTTCTTACAAAATATTTTGTCAAAAATCGGAATCAAGCTATATTTTAAATTATGAAGGAAAAATGTTATTTGATAAAACCTTCGCAAACAAATTATTAATAAAGTCGAGAAAAGAAGAAATTGACTATGCAAAATTGTGACGTCGACTATTTTACGACGTAAATTAATAACAACTAAGTCCGATGGCGGATTTTAATACTAGAAAATCTCCACGCCGTTGGGACGTTTTAGGTGCGCCGAGGCTCCATTTTACCTAATGGAAAATCCGTCTTTGAGCAAACCCTTTTTGTCGTCGATCCGAGCGATACGCGCGATTACAATGACGTGCATGCCGTGCATCACGCGATACGCGTGTCGCACGCCAATATGCGCGGAATGAAAAAAATATGAAGGTCGTTCGCAGGAATTCCGTCGGTGCAACGACACTCCATCACAGATGCCTGCCTAGGGTTGCGATCGATAATTTCGCTTTACGAGTGTGCACGTTTGCTACGAATCACGACTACTCGGCGGAGGAATCGTGAATTTTTATTAAATTCTCTTTTTCCAGAATAAGATGTACACGGAAAGAACAGTTTTGCTGGTCAAATCTGGCCAAAAATTTGGCCAAATACAGATTTCAAAAAAATTTTATTGAGCCTTTGAAATTATTACGTACGTCGTGCTAGAAATTGGTTGCTGGAAGATAAAAAATTTTTACACTATTGTCACATTTAAGCATCTCACATAATAATTTTGATGATCAATCCAATAAAATTATTTTCATTATTTTCTAATCAAATTTTTTTAGTATGCTTGATAGTATGCTTGATGTACTTTACGGAGCAATGTTTGTATTATTTTAGCTCAAACACGACTCTTCTTCAAAAGGAAACTCGTGCAAAGAGGCGCTCTCGCAGCAGTTTTTAACGTATCTTTTGACGAATTTAGAGTTCATTCGAGCGAGAATGTTAATTATCGTCAAGTAGGTAGAAAGCGTTATGCCGGGATTGCGAAAGCTCTACGCGGAATTCACGACGGGGGAATTCGCGCCGCGCTGCGCCTAATCAATCGCACGACGCTAAATCACTCGCGTCAGAAACCCGCGGGACCCGAGGCGCGCTTCTTCCGGCTCGTAATCGTTGTCCGGCGCATACTTTCGCCGTCTCGAAAGTCGTTACGAGTTGGCATTTCCTTTTCCGTCGAAGGAGCACGCCGAGGAAAATCGTGGGTGATCCGAAAACTCGAATATATAGGAAGCGATTCCAACTTGATGTTAGCAATGATCCGTGTTCCGAACTCTCTTTTATCGATAAAACTCTAAAAGTGATGACCACACGTCCTTTATTCGATAAAAGTGAGTTTAGAATATAGAATATAGATCGATGTCTAAAAAGTTTGTTCTCGATAAGAATTTATCGAAAAAGGGGGGGAAAATGCGAATTTAATCCGCCAGTGATAAAGATTCCACGAGGAAATCGGGGTATATTTCGCGAATTTTAATTGTCACGTGCAATGGTCGTTTTGGTGATACACTTAGAATCTCGATGAATCGCACGCTATCGCTCGACAACCGTCACTCCTTCGAATTCCGCGAGCAATTCCTCGACTTCCTCGTGCTGCCGACGCCACTGTGCGCCGGAGCGCTCTTGCAAAATTATCGAACGCAGTTTCGACGTACGTATCTCGAGCGAGCGTGCGAGAGCGAGAGATAAGAGAGAGGGAGAAGAGTGTGAACGTACACGAGGAAGAGAAGAAATCGGGAGCCGTCTCGTCGGGCGTGTGATGTTTGGTGGACCGATGAAAAAAAAAATAAATAAATAAAGAAAGAAAGAAGAAGGTGCACCTTCGTTATGTAGACGCAACGCAAAATACAGGCGCTCGCGATTCGCGTACGAGAGGCCGCATACATTCCGTCGCGTGTACACACGCGCGGATGCACGCGGCGGCCCTGTTTGTATAGGGTCAAAGAATTGGTGAAAGAAAGAGAGGAGGACGCGAACGGAGGATAAGGTAGTACGAGAGGACGGGAAAGTGTGCCTTGCGAGGGGGAGGACAGGGAAGGGGAGAGAGATAGGGTGCAAGCGCGGAGTGAACGGTCCCGGACTGTCGCGGGGCGAGTATCGAGACGGAGATAGAGACGGCGAGCCGGAGGGAGACGAGGATAGAAGGAGACGGGGGGAAGGGACGTGGTTGTCGTGGGAGAAGGACCGCGCACCGGGAGGGAAAGAGAGAGGGAGAGGCGGACGGAGAAAGAGAGTGATCGCCGGACAGCCGCGAAGGAGAGGCGCATGCGGGAGCAGGACGGAGAAAAAGAGTGGTTAGGCGGCGCCTGGTATGTGGCGCCTTCACTGGCGTCGGGCCATCTTTTATTCTGCCATTACAAAGCGTCAACACGTATCTCCCCGTGTGCGTGCGCGCGTGTGCGTGCACACGCACGCACGCGTGGTGCGCCCGTGCATAATGCACGTTACGCGCGTTACACGCATGCACACACTCGCGCATGTCGTCTACGCGTATCTTCTTACGAGCGCATTGTTTGTGGACAATGACGAGGGGAGCCTGCGATGACGACGATGACGGTAGAACCGAGGTTCCCGTCGCCGGCGGTCTTTTTTAGGATCCTCTAGGAAGCCTTCTTCGTTTCCTTTTTTTTTTTTTTTCCTCATATCTCTTCTCTTCTCTCTTTCTCCTTTCTCGGGACTCAAACACGTGTCCCGCGTTATGGGCGCGCTCTTAAAAGAGCGAGCTTGGCTTTGAGAGAGTCGTGACTATGATCTTGGAGCACACCCGATTCTTTTTACGAGCATCGATACGCTGTTGAGTTCTGGTACTAGTTCGCGCACTTTTGCCTGCCTTGTCACATCGCCATTCTTTTACGATCAGGCATCCCTTTTTTTCGCTTTACAAACGCCCCGTACAAGCATATATATCTATATACACGCATTCAACAGGATCACCGAAGGTTCCTTTTTTTTTTCTTTTTTTTTTTCTTTTTTTTTTTCTTTTTTTTTTCTTTCTCAAAGTCCTCGTCGACTGAAGTTTCTTTTTCCGTCTTATCTATCTGTCACCACTTGTGATACTTTCATAATATTTATAAATCCAATATTCATCGTTAAATTTTTCAAAATTTATTTACACCAATATTTTATACATATATAAAACAATATATACCATTCAGGATAAAAAAAAAATAAACCTCTCGCGATAGAAGGACGAAAATGTTGGTTAAAGTATCTCCAAAAACGTCTATTAAAGTTTAACGGCGGTGTATCGCGTTGCAGTGGATGCTGTGGGTGGTGTCGATAAGGGCCAACGAAAATATAAGCGCTGCCAAGTGTCCTTTTGATCGAGCATTGCCGCCGCCGCCATGCGCTCGCGCGGTAGTAGAAGCGAGAGGAGTCTTTTTTTAGACCCTCGTGCTGTGGCCGACACTCTCCACTTGCAGGAGAACCGAAATAAATTGAACGATTTTATTGCGATACTATTCGCGGCGCGTCCGCCTACTTGTTTCACAATGCCCGATCTCTCGATATCTATATATATAATTTTATACATGTTTTTATGTGCAATTTCTTCCCTCGCGCGTCTTATTCAGATTCCGTATTCGTCGCGTTCCCCGCGATGCTGCCAGGCAGGCGCCAATAATATTCTTGCCGTACTGTTCCTCTAATATGACACGCACTTAAGCAAACACCCGATGACTTCATGCCTTCGTTTATTATGCGCATACGTATACAATACGCACGTATATATACGCGCGGCGCGTACGCATTTCGCGAGTAATACGGGGTGTCCGATTTTTGTCTCTCGTTGAATTTTGACAACAGATGAGACTCGTTGGATTTAAAGTCGACTTTTCTTCTGAGAGAATGTCGAGGAGGAAATGGACGATTTGTCTAACTTCACGTTTGGTCTTCGAACTCGCCAAAAAAAGATTCTCCTTGATGTTTGACAAGTTCGAGAAGGAGGGGATGCATCCTATATATACCGCGCGCATCACAATTTTGTAAATTCGCGTGGGGGGGGGGGGTAATGTCACTCGGGGAAAGATGCGATTCTTAAACGCGAGCTTTATCTATCTCGCTTATTCAGCGACGCGTGGCGTGGCGACACTCTGACGTGATCGAAGTCTTAATATCGTATTGCTTTGATAATCTATTTCTGTACGTGCCGTTCTCTATTAAATAATTTACAACGATTACATATCTATTTAATCACGCTCGTAACGCGCATTTATTATTATATCACTATATAATAATCCGCGCATAAATAATCACTATGAGCATATCTATCCCCGTTCCCTCCCCTCTTTCCTACGGTCGCGGTCTGTTGTCAAAGATGAGATACTCGTTTTCTCGGAATGCGCGGCGCGATATTATTCCGCCGATATTTATGCCACGCGTGTGTCAGGTTTGCTCGCGCGCGAGTGGAACTCTACGACAAAACGACGTAAGACGTAAACGTAGACGTAACGCATTCAGAACCGGACGAGTGGCGCGACGCACAGGATGCGAGCGGGTTTATGGCTTTGTTATCGTCTCTTCGTTGCACGCGATTTTTTTTCGGACGCTCGTTTGCGAGGACCGATCGCAACCCATCGTGTACAGAGTCCCACGTGAAAGTCAAGTTGTTGCGCCTCGCCGGCGCGACGGACGATCCTTTCCCGCTAGTCTCGTTTAAAAGGCGTCTGTCCTCGACTTGGCGACTCGCTGACGCGGTCATCCGTCGCCTCTCTGACGCGCGAGACTCGCCGATACCGTCGCGTCGCGTCGCCGTCGCGGTCGCCGTCGCTTTCGATTGACAAGAGGACTTTTCCGTCTGTGTATACCTGTGCCTTCGTGTGAGCCTCTCTCTCTCTCTCTCTCTCTCTCTCTCTCTCTCTCTCTCTCTCTCTCTCTCTCTCTCTCTCTTTATCAATTCCGTCACATAAGCGAGTATCTATTTGTATATATTTGGATAACTACTCTGTAGATAACTCCCAAAAAGTAGATAAACTCGATAAACTTTAGAAATTATCGATATTGACCGATTCTCTTCTTATGTTACGTATTTAAAATTATTTATAAAATTATTCGAAAATGATCCGCTTTTTCAGGGAATTAATATCGTTATTAGTTTCCTGTCACACAAGCGAATATCTATATATATATATATATATATATATATATATTTGGATAACTACTTTGTCGATAGATATAATTCCCAAAAGTAAATATTGATAAAATATCGTAGAAATTATCGCTATTGACCGATTCTCTTCTTATCTCAGATATTTAAAATTATTTGTAAAATTATTTGAAAATGGTCCACTTTTTCAGGGAATTAATACCGTTATTAGTTTTCTGTCACACAAGCGAGTATCTATGTATATATTTGGATAACTACTTTGTCGGTAGATATAATCCCCAAAAAGTAGATATTGATCAAATATCATAGAAATTATCGATATTGACCGATTCTCTTCTTATCTCATATATTTAAAATTATTTGTAAAATTATTTGAAAATAGTCCGCTTTTTCAGAGAATTAATTTTGTTAATTTTCTGATAAAATTGTAACTTATTTTGTACTATGAAACAATATTTGTGGATAAATGAGAAAAATTATTTCGATGATAAATGTGTCTATGAAGCACGATAATAAAGTACAGTTTTATTTTCGCTAATCGATGTACGTGCTGTTTTCCGCGAAACTTTAGGGACAGACGCGTTTCTAAGATGATTATAATTATCTTCGGACTATTTATGTTATACATTTCGATTGAATGACTTTGCGTCATTTGCGCGATTACGCAATTTTTAGTTTAATATTCTTATATATAAGTAAGAATATTATAATCTTTTTAGAAAAATTTTAGTCCGTTCGATGAAATTTATATTGATGTAAGATTAAACATTCTCACATATAAGCAAGATATTATAATTTTTATAAAAGAAAACTCTTGAGAGTTAAGCTAATAAATCAATACAGATTCAATCAAACGAAGACTAAAATTTTTAAGAAGATTAAAATATTCTTGCTTATATGTGAGAATATTCATCTTGATTTAAGACTAATTTTTTTTCTTCTGTGCGAGAAAAGATAAATTCGCGAACTCAGTAAAATCATGCCGGTTTCTCCAATCCTCGCGGGGAAAAGTAACGTCATCGCACAACGAGACTCACCGCGGGTGGTATTATCTTCATTGATCTTCGGAATCGCGCGTTTCTCTCTCAAGGTAAGCTGGTCTTCCCGTGTCTTATTCCTATAGTCGTCTAGTTTCTCCTCGTTTCCGATTACACGCTCGAAGTTGAAAACGATTCCCCTGTGCGCACCTGCGTTCAATTTGACGTGTCGTCTCGCCCGGATCGACCTGTCAGATCCAAGGAAGCGCGGTCGACATTCACTCGATGGACGTTCGCAATAGCCTCGTTATCATTTTTAATCGTTTAACGTGTATTTATATATACACATTAATATGTATACAGCATGTTTCCGTCACAACGAATAAGACGGTATCCGTGTACCAGTGGCGCTAAGTTAAGTATGCTTAAATAAATACTGAATATGTACCGCGCGGTACATATTCAGTATTTATTTAAGCTTACTTAACTTAGCGCCACTGGTTATGTAAATATTTGTAGCCTGTGATATTTAGAGGATAAAATGTTATTACGTTTCCAGTTGGTAAGAATCTGAATTTTTTATATACGCACCTTAATATACACCTTTATATACACCTTTCAAAAAATACCGAGGAAACCACTCGATTTGCTCAATATTCAATCGTGAGGATGGGAAAAAGTACGAGAACTAGTTTCCATTTTTCAGAAACGGGGAAAAAATTGTCTTGTAATAACAAAAACTGAAAGAGAAGATTCTAGTCTGTTTTTAGAAAGAATTTTTAGAATTTATAAATAAACGATAAAAGAGATAAAAGATATCTTTCGGATAAAATCCAATCGTTATTCCTATAGAATTTTCTTGTAATTTGACTATGATTACATGATCTCGATAGGATTTAGAAATCGAAAGCTTGTCCTGGGGAATATTTTTGAAATACTGAAATTTCAAATGTCTCGATACACGATACATAGGCGCCAGTAGTACGCATATGCGCGTCTTATCGCGGGCAAACACCGCTCGACTAAACTCGTCATTTTCCTATCGTCGTCTCGTCTATCAAACTAGATATATATACATATGTACACATGTGTGCACGAGTGCATATATAAACGGTGGCGTATTTGTATATATATAACATATATATAATATATATTATATGTATATTAAATATATATTATTAATATATTTTATATATATATATATATATATATATATATATATATATATATACGGGGTGTCACACACATCGAGACATCTCATGTCGCAGTAATGACATTTGATATAAAAGCAATCGACAGTTATTTTTAATAAACTTTGCATTCCCACGGGAACAAATAGATGAATGGTCCCATCCATTGTGAAAAAAAGGAATTAAAAAAATTCATTGCGTTTTCTTCAATGAAATTTAATTCAGTGAGATTAAATCGATTTTTTAGCCTTTAATGAATGCGACTGATTAAACGTATGCATAATGAGATAATAAATAATGTGGACGATCGCTGAGAGACTAAAGCGTGCGTATTTACTCCAGAAACTAATGAATTGAATTAGAATATTCATGAACTTACTTTATTTTTTTGAGTTGCTAATTTTTATACGGTAAGATATAAGAATATGCTCTCATGAATATAAATATAACAATATAAATCAATATAAATTATGTTGCGTTATGGAATTTAAATATTCCTTCCTCTTTTCGTATATGTAGATTACAATAAACATCAGTAATTCAGAATTTGCAGATAGTATCATATTTATTTAAACTGCATTATACAGTCATCAAAAAATTTTTAAGACAACATTTAAATAAAATTCAGATTTTTATTTTCTCATTAATTTATGGTTTAGACTTAATTTGATAATAAATATAAACATTGTATTTTTCTATCTAATTTAATCATTAGAATTAAATTTCGTGATAACTTTCGCAGTGATAACTTTGAAAGTTCATTATTAGTTTAGTAATAAACCATAGATAGTAAGACACAATTCTTATCAAGCTAATCTTAAGCCAGTTATCCAGAAAATGAAAAATCGGGTCCAAGACACGAAAACAAGCCGTAGCTTGCGAGTCAAGCGGTTTTTTTTCTTTTTTTCTTTCTTTTTTTTTTTCTTTCTTTTTTTATTTTTTTTTTTTTTTTTTTTTTTTTTTAATCGAAAAATGAAAACTCGGACTCAAGTCACAAAAAGCAACAAACAAGCTTCGGTTGCGGGTCCGGCGTTTTTAGCGAAATAGAGACACGCGCGATCAGCCACGAATATCGGCGAACGAGCACGTTTCGAGTCGCGTTCTCAAAGTGGGACGGATCTCGCGGTTTCGCGAGATCTCGTACGGAGGTGAGGAATTTGGCAAGTACGTCCCTGGTGGCGGAGAGTTGTGTCGGTTATGATGGCTGGAGCTCGTTGCGCTCGCCGTGTCACACGCACACGCACACGCATACATCCGTGTGCAATAGCGACGGTGGCCGGCTCTCTCGCGGGAGCGTTGTGTCATTAGGTATGCAACGCGCACCTATACGGCGTTACGCGCGCGAGCGCGGTCGTAGAAAGGCCGTTTGAAGGACAAGGGTCACGTCTCTCCGAGCGCCGATATATATACGCGACACGGCCACTGCCTTTACTACCTTTACCGTATAGTCGTCGACCCCGATGTGCGCGCCCGTCCCCGCTGCCGGCGTAATAATCGCGCGCCCTCGCGGACGAACGGATATCGCGAAGTACATTTTTTTTCTTTTTCTCTTATCAAAGGGGAAAATTTAGCTACAGAGACAAGTGTCTGGTTGAAAACGGACACACCGGAAGATTTCTGATATTATGTCAATCAGAATTCCGGAATTATCTCGACTAAAATTTTAAGCAAAATTTTTAGCAAAAAATTCTGTTCAATTTGTTCAATCTTCAAGAATTCCAATTAATCCAATCAAACATTTTTTTCAGCGTATGAACTGCTACGTCGCTAAGTCCGCATAGAAAAAAAAAATCAATGTTAAATTAAGGTTATATATTCTCATATGTGAGCGAGAATATAATTTTCTTAAAAAAGTTTAATCTTGATTCGATAGAATTTGTATTGTATTGAATTATACATGAGAATGTCTTGGTTTAAGTTTAACTTTTTTTTTTGTATGCTCTAAAAACAACGTCATGTGGTTTGCGATATAATTATCTTAAATTTACATAGATAAAGATTAAAAAGAAAAATTTGATGTTTAAGATCCTATCTATCGAGTGATGCCATTTGATATCCTGATCTTTGAAACTTATCTCGGCTTATCACATTAATTGTTTATTCATTTCTTTCTTTTGGAATAGATACATGGAAGTGAGTACATGTAATCAGGGTCGAGAGAGTAAGGATCTTTGAGTTAAAAAGAAAAACTAGAGTAAAAAATATAAAAAGCGTTTTATTTATAAATATATATTATTATTGTAAATATATTATTATTGTAATCTCCAATCGCCGACGACATGAGATCGAGATAAAAAAAATATAAAAAATGAAAATTTTTTTTTTTTTTTTTTTTCCATAAGGACATTTTACGAAATGGTTGCATAATTTAATTTTGATAAACACATGAAAAATAAATGCGACGCTCTAAATTTATATCTGCATTTTAAAATATGTTTTACTCGTGTTTATAAGTTTATCTTTTTATGAGAGAGATTGTTTTTAAAAGCCTATAGCACGTAATTCGCAATTTCTCATCGCGATGAATGAAAGATTGGGATCTTACAGCAATTAAATTGCTTTCCTTATGTTCATATTATTACATACTGACTATATGCGCCTTATCTTTTTATATGCGAAATTTTTAACACGCGGAACAACATGGTCGCCGTCGTGCATGTGCACCTACGTTACGCAGTTACTTGGCTCGGCCATGCCAAGGTTGGGGAACCTTATCTAAGCTTCAGGGTGTTTGACCCAACTGGGAAAACACATTGGCACTCCGGTGGCTTTGCATCGGTCGCTCGCGAATCACTTAAAGCGTCATTCACAATTGGCTTTTCTTATCGATCGTGACGGCATAAAACTGCGCGGACTTATTACTTATCGTTGCGAAAATGGAATGCCGATATTAAGTCTCAAAAAATCGTAGAAGAATCGTAGAAACTACAATCCTCTTTTACATCTCAATTATCTCGAAATGTATTTTATCTCGATAAAAAAGATCAATTTTGATTTTTATGAAGCTTTATGAAGCTCTCAATATCGAGAAAAATAAAATTCTTTGTTTTTTTTTTTTTTTTTTTTTTTTTCTATGGATTAGTTAATAAAATGTTATTTTGGCTTTAGCCGAGAAACTTTAAATTTATTTTACTAAAGCACAAAAAAAAACCTAAAGCGCTTTAACTTGCACTCTTAATAATTTAAGCATAAATTAAAGCATCTTAAGTGTCGCTTTTGCTTTGGTACGATAAATTTGAAGCTTCATGTTTTGGTTAAAGTTAAAATAACGTGCAATCGAGCTCAAAACGAATAAAATAAATCTCTCCGTGCTTTGAGTGTATTTCTTCGCGTCGGGAGTAAAAGCGTAATTTCCTTGGAATTTTCTTTAACGCGGATATTCCGATTCCGTCGTTGCGCGTCAGAATGTAGTCAACGTTAAATTCAACGGCGGAGAAAACAGCCTTCTCGCCGCCGGAATCGTATGCGTCGCACGAAAACGCGGCGGATATAAATCGCGCCGGATTAATTTTACGAACGTAGAATATCGGGCCGATCAAAACAACATCCCCCTCGGCCGACCTCTTCGCGACGTGTATGCGCGTCGGGGGCGAAGTCGGAAGGCCGCCGGGCATTATTCTTGCGGATCGCGACTCGGGGCGCGTCGATAAGTAATTGCATCCAATCTCCCTGGAATTCGCTTTTGGGCAGGAACGGCATGTCGGCCGTTTCCTGCTTCTCTCCTCTCGCGATTACGCTTCTTCCGTGTCTCCTTCTCCACCCGACTCCCGTCGAAATTTATTATCAGGGAGACGACTCGCGGAAGCCTCCTCCCGATGATTTACGAACGCTCCCCCCGTGCGCTTTCGCGAGCACTCGCGGCTTCTTTTTCCTTTTTGACAATCGACATTTACTCCCGGCGCCTCGCGACGCCGACCCGCGATTTCGCGGCGCGCGCGCAAGCCATTATCTCTAAAACGCTATTTATAATTAATAATTGATTTTCATAATAATACAAAGAAAGATTTCACGCAGCTCGCGCGAGTCATCCTCACTGCGCATCTCTCTCTCTTTCTCTCTCGAGTGATCCCGATCATATTTTTCTCTTTTTTTTTCTTGCGTTTCGATACACGTATCCCCTTCTCGCAATTGCTGTGCTTTGTCCGCTTTTATGTCCGCGGATTATGATTTTAGCGTGTCTTATCTTGCAGAACGTATATATGCGCATTCCGTCAAGAGCGGCGATGAGACGGTAGTGCGCGGCAGCGGCGATGGTATCGCATTCCGAACGAGACTCCAGACACTTTAGCCAACGCGTGTCTCGGGAGGACGGCGCGCGTTATTTTTCTCCTATCCGTGTTTACATACGCTCCCGTGCAAACACCTTGCCCGTATCGTTCCGCGCGGTGATTGGTATGCGGCTGGGAAGGTCGACACTCGAGATCTGCGTACGCTGCGAACGATAAATATCTGCGACCGATTCCGCGCTAGTCATTACGCGGATCTTTTCCGATCGCGCACGACCGCGCGCAGAGAGAGAGAGAGAGAGAGAGAGAGAGAGAGAGAGAGAGAGAGAGAGAGAGAGAGAGAGCTTTATTTATTATTTTATCACAACGCCGTCTGTGTAAACTCGCGCGTATGCGCGTCACCTATGTTGTTTATTTCAAAAGAAAGAAAATAGGAAAATAAAATGCAAATTTAACTATAATAAATATGTTAAAATTGAAAATTAAATTTCCCAACACACAGACGAGACATGATTTGTGTTTTATTTTTTATATCAAAGACGCATTAACGACGCATTAATCTATCGAAAAAGCATGTAAAAGTCTGTATCGTCCTAAAAAAATTTTTAGCGAGTTAAAATTATCTCTTTTCCTCTTTTCTTTAGCGGTGCAAAGGACAGCGAGTAATTCTCGCCGCTTCATTGAGAGAGATTTTTCTTAACCGAACCGAGGTCCTTGGAAACAAGAGCGATTATGAAAATAAAAGGCTCGCGGATGTGTACGTCTCTATAAAGAGAGCCAGACGTGAAATAATTCGTCCGGTGTCTCTATCTCGGCGCGCAGAAACGAGGGCATCTTAAGAGCGGCAAGCTGCAGTCAATTCCGTAATTGCTTCTTTATCGTGATCTTCAGAGAAGCGACAGAATTGCTTTATTACAGGGCTTTCAGTCTGCTTCCAATTTTCCGAGCCATATGCGCCGCTCGCGTCGTCTCCGCCGTGGCGTGGCCTACATTTAGTGACTGCATTTATTGTATCGTCTGTATATTGGCCGCCGCGGGGGATGCATCTCCGCACCGCACCCGCGATTCCTGGATACCGATCGTGTAACTTTTTCTTTAGGGCGGAAACGTAAGAGGTGAAAATTTTTTCCATTATTTTCGATAATAAAAATTTTTTGCCTTGGGAAAAAAGTTATATGATCGCTTGCTGGCTGGATTTGTTTCCTCTTCAACGAGTTTATTCCCCGTTTTACTTCAACAGGGTGTGTTTACTGGAAAAATCTGAAATTCTCAAAGAATTTATTTATATCTTAAAAAATCATGAAATTTCTCAGAGAATTTTATTAAAAATTAAGGAATTTGAGAAATTGCTTTTTCTAATATTTTGTCGACGGAATTATTAACGACAGTAGATCCATTCATTCCAAATATCAAAGCATACTGATTTCACGATGAATCCAATATTCAGTATTAAAAACACAACGAATTCGTGTTAAACACAATTTTATTTAATAAAAACGAATATTTATTTTGATAGTTTTATAAAAATTATATTTTGTAAAGTTTGAAAATGTTATGCAACAAAAAGTATTTATTTCTTGGAGTTCCTTCCTTATAATTTCTTTTGAAATTTTTTACATTTAATTATTGAAACTCGAGTGATTTTTAATTTTATTTTATGATTCCTAAATTTTTATGAATAGAAAATATTAAGAACTTTGCACAATAAATATATATTTATTTGTAAGATACATTTAAAAATACTTTGTTTTTTACCTGGAAATTTTAACAAATTGCCTTGAAAATCAGGGATTTCTCGGAAAATTTTTTTGGAGCAGGCACCCCGCTCAACACACCGAGAATTTCGTCAGTGAAACGCTCGGCCCGTGTTAAATTAAACACGGGCTCCATCGTCTGTCCGATTTCTGCACACTCGAAACTCGCGAAATCTTCCTGGCACATCGATCATTTGGAACTTGAAAACAAGCCTACCTCTCGGCGTTTGCCCCGAAACGAAAGAGCTATATTATTTTTCTTTTTTCTCATACACGATTTCCTATATTCCAAGTGATTTTCAGCAAACAAGGCAGCTCTGCTTCTCGGGACACCCTGTACATCCGGCGTATCTACCTCGCAGTTGATTTCGCGCTTCTGGTCCGCGGTGCGATAACTCGATGGGGCATGAAACGCTCGGCGCAGCGGCGGCCAGAAACTGTTAAAAGACTGCAGACGATCGCAGATAAACATGAAAATTCGACGGCGACGACGTCGACGTCGACGACGGCGACGGCGACGGCGACGGCGGGCGACGCGACAGGCGTCCTTGCTCCAACCACTCGCGCTACTACCGATGACGTAATCGTCGCGATACCCCGCAATCTTGGCGCCGCGGTAAACTCGTAATATCTATTTTTATCTGTAGTGGAAGCAAGGGGCCCCCCCGATTCCCCGCCGCCGCCGCCGCCGCCGCCACCGCCGCCGCCACCGCCGCCGCCGTTGCCGTTGCCGCCGCCTGCGCCCCATCTTTCTCTTTCTCTTTCTCGTGTGTGACGATACGCTCTACGACATGCACGCCAGCTCGTCGTTCGGAGCCGCACGGAGAGAGCCAAGCCAAGCCGGAGCCAAGCCCCGGAGATGTCCGAGAGCGGGGTCTCGAGATCGAACGATGTTTATTACGGTCGCGATAAAGCTGTTTTCGGTCGCGCCTCGAGCGTGTTTTCGCGCTCTCGCGCAAGCCTCCGATCCGAACGAACGAATCTCTCTTGGAGTCTTTCACGGTCCGCCTCCACGGTCTGAGCGTTTTACCGATCATCGGCAAGGAACTGCGGAGCAGGAGATCGTCTTCGACGGCTGTGCACTAGGTGACGCGAAAATTTGCTCGCTCGTGAAATCCGTATCGCGATGTAGGAGCGTCGTGACGCAGCGGAGCATTAGGAGGAGTGTGGGGACTTGTGTCGAAATGTTTAATTGGCGATAATTTTCCCGTAACAGAATCGTGCGAACAAAGTTGCCTTTAACGAATTTATATACGCGAAGCTAAATCTAACGCGTGTCACATATTATTGCCCACTCGTTCAACATTGCGCATGAAAAGTTACATGAACATGGTTTGCCAATCGTCTCGCGAACCGCCCAACTTTTTTGTATTATTCCTAAATACGAGAGTAATTTGTAAAAGTTTTTTAATATTTTTTTTTCATTGTGAATGTAAAAATAATAAAAATAGATATAGCACATCCTTAAGTTTGAGATCGACTTGAATTTCATGTCATGCATATCTACATACAATATATCTATTCTATCCCCAACTGCGTGATGTAAAATTTTAAATCGATAAAATTAGAATAAAGTAATAATAATAACTTTTGAAGCGCAGTGATATGTGCAACGTCATCACTAATATCCACTTTTATCCAATGTAGATTAATTTTTATCCCGATTTAATTTTACCTTTTCTTTTTCTTTAATTCTCTCTTTAAGAGTTGGAAAAATAAACGAGACTCGAAATTGAGGATAATTTACATCGATCGGAGACGAGCGTGAAACCATAATACTGCCGAATACTGCTTATGTTAACCCAAGTCATTGTATTCTGGGCTCGGAACAAATCGGCACTCAACGTTGCACCACCGTGCGGTCGGTCCCACCTTGCGTCTTCCTCCGGCTGAATTCTTATTTCGCGATCATCCGGCCTGTAGGATCCTGGCACCGATCCCAGTGGCTGACGACGCCACCGGAGACGCCGCAATAGTAAAAAGCGTGGGATTTTTCCTTGGTGTCTCTTTGTAAAGCCACCCGCGGCTTCTCCAAACCTCTTTATCCGAAAAGACCTCGTTAGAGAAAAATCCGAAAAAGGCCCTTTGCGACGTGCGGCAGATATACATATTTGAATAATCGTGTATCGATGTTAAACGAAAGTTATTATTCTTAAATAAACACAGAAAGATTGGGCAAAAGATTATATAATAAGGCTTTAGATTATATTTTTTTGAATGAACTTCGAATGCAGTGATTATTATTTAAAAATGTCCAAGAATTTCCTTACACGCATTAGTATTCAACGCGTTTATATATCATATCTTTTTTTTTTTTTTTTTTTTACTTATTTAATTATATAAAATATACTTTTATTACATATTAAACTTTATTTTTTAACAAAATTAAAAAAAATTTTTTTTTAATATTATACGTGATATAATTGGATCGCAATGGATCGTTTGATATACGAAGCATCGCAATCTCAATAATCTTAATATTTTAAACGTTTCGATTTTTTTCTATTTGCAGGTGAGACAGGACAGAGGGAATGGTGTACTCTGGCGTACTGGGAATTGGGTGGCCGAGTCGGTCGTCTCTATCCCGTGGAACCATCGACGGTGAACGTCTTCGATTCTCTCCACGACGGCGATGGTCTTTGCTTGGCAACTTTGGCCGAGAATCACAATGCGCCACCTGCGGTCCAGCGTACGCGCAGCAAAATCGGCCTCGGTGAGAATCCTATCCTTCTCAATGAGTGCCGATGCACGTGAAATGAAATTTTACTCTGTTTTACCGAGCCCAAAAAGATGTAGACATTTATTTTGCCAAGGAATTCACACGAGTTTGTCTCTCGATAAAAATTAAATTGAAATTAATAATCTTGAAATTTTTCTTCTCAGATAAGATTTCTGCCAGACAATCCTGTCTTACGGTAAAGAGAAAATTCATATGCTTGAACGCACAAATTAAATTCACAGCAAAAGATATGTGCAAGAGAATTTCAAATCAATTTCTTATAGATACAAATTAATATTGTTCCTCTAAAAGTATGTGAGAACGTATCGATTTGAAGAATCCCAAGAATGAATAAAGGAAATCTTATTTCTTTGTCGCAGGATTAACGCTCAGCCAGGAAGCGGACGGTGTCTGGGCGTACAATCGATCGGAGAATCCGATCTTCGTGAACTCGCCTACCCTGGATGATCCGGAATCGAGGACACTACTAGTTTACCGGGTGCCGTCGGGTTTCTGTCTCAACATCTTTGACCGCGCCAAAATCCTGCAGCTTCCATACGGCGGCAGCGGCGGCGGTCAGGCCGCCGGCTTCACCGCCTCCGGTCCCGTCGACATAAACTCCGTCCGCATCAGCTTCGCCAAGGGTTGGGGACCCAAGTACTCGCGGCAGGAAGTTACTTCCTGCCCGTGCTGGCTCGAGATACTCTTAGCGCCGTGCAGGTGATCATCCCCAAGGCTGGCCGGGCTGAAGGATATCGTCAAGCCTCGTCCTCAATTCGCGCCTCTTCCTCTTCCTCATCGTCGTCATCGCCGTTGTTGTTTTCGGAGAGGATCGGTGATAATGATGCAGCGACCGTGGCCTTTAGCTCCGTCCTAACGAGAGCTGTGTTAATAATAAATAAATGAAAGGAACACGTGTGTGTGTGTGTGTGTGTGCCGGGGGCGATCCTCAGAGGCACGCGTGCCCGGGATCGCCCCAACAAACCCCAGCAGTCTTACCAAAGTACACGCCGTAAAAAACAAAGTAATACGTTTACGGGACAATGTCGCGTTCCGTTTCGTCAGTAGAACGAAAGATCGGAATGAACAGAGATCGTTCGCGAGCGTATTCATCGAGCGCGCACGAACGGAGAGATTCACATCGAGATTAACACAAGTGGTACTTAGAATTTTTGCGAGCATGCATGTTTGATTTGTGTAATTCTCTTTCTTTTTTTTTATTTTATTTTTTTCATTGTTTAGACGTCGATGCTATTTTCGAGATTCGTGTGGGAGAATTTTCGATAAAGGAAGCGAAGAGAAATCTTGGAGCTTCCGATAGGTCTAGTCACTTGTGTTTATTGTCTTCGCGCGTCGACTCGCGAATTTCGCGGATGCGTGGATTCTGAATTCAGGGCATGGCAGGGAAAATTTTTAGCTTTATAAAAATGTAACACAAAGCGAAGAATAATAACATCGACAAAAAAGAAAGATGCGTCTCCTTCTTTCTAGAAAAAAGATTTTATATATATATATATATATATTTAAATTAATCGTGCAATCTTTATAATTTGTATAAAGATTTTAAAATCTTTAGGATATTTCTCATTACTTTAAATGTATAAAAAGCGAATGGAATTTTAAATAATATAAATATTCATGTAAATATTGATCAGTTTTTATTCATGACTTTTTTTATTAATTCGATTAAATTTGTTTATTAATTTTAATTTTAAAATCGTGTGCAAATCTATTGCAATATTATGAATTCTATGACGAGTATTAAGTCACGAAAGGGCAGTACCAAATTTGAATGGTCGCAATCGACTTGAACTGAAAGCTCCGACGTGCCACGAGTCCCGGATGTGTTTTCTCCGATCGTCGTTCGGTGCTGTACACACATACGTATAGTATATGTACATACACTGTGCCTTCCCAGCTTCCCTCCTTGGTGCAGCGCGTACTCTTGGGAAACAAAAGTGCGCTACGTGCCAAGCTCGTACCGCACGAAAAAGAAAAAAAAAAATGACGCCTCCTCCTCATCCGGAGCTATGTACTACAGTAATACGATGTACTGTGATAAGAGTTCAACGCGAGTCTTTTCTTTCTTCCTTTTTTTACGATGGCGAAGCAAGAGAAAGAGAGATAGGTAGAGAAACAAAGCAAAGCATACGTTCGTGTATGATGAATTAACTTGCGAGGGAGATTCTGTACGTCGGAACGAAGTGTCATCGAGGTTCGAGGATCATCTGGTTCTCGAAACTTTTCGACCATGATAAAAAGTAGCTTCTGCTAAGAACGCCTCTGATTTTCGACATGCGGAAACTTTCCTCGAACAGATTGTACATGCGAACGGTTCTTTTTTCATATAGTATATATATATATATACTCTGTAGATATATACGAATGAACTTGAAAGAAGGAAAGAGCAGTGTTCAGAACACAGTGTTCAGAACAATGTGTTTAAATATAATGTAACATGTACCAGTCATACGTATTCATTTTACGCGCGTACACGACACACGTACACACATACATATTATACAAACGACTGATCGACCTGTAAGTTTTTTCGACCATTAATTTACTTTCGTACTACCGCTTTTATCGACGTAAAAGTGGCCGTTACTTTGTAATAACGATCGAATGGATTGAGAGAGCTACTAGAATGATATATTGTGATGCGTATACGCTGCTTAAATGTTATATATTGATATGTATACAGAGACGTATACAACAAGATGTTCATAGGTAGCTGTAGTAGTCTACTGTAACTGTAGTAGTCTACTGTGTGACAGGGAGAGAAAGGAAGATTGAAAAAGAAAGAGTAACAGTCGGGTTGGATCATCGGCGAAAATAATTGTAACGAGGAATAAGAGAATGTCCGTCGGCGGATTGTTCACTTTGGATGAGTTCGACTTGCTCTTCGTAGTTCCTTTTTTCTGTTGGTCGCGACACCTTGTTGTCGGGAATGAGTTGTGGACCATCTATTCTTTTGTGACGCAATTAAAAACGAGAGCGGCATTCCGTGCCGAACTTTGGAATGCGTTTAAGACGGCGTCACATGCTTCTATACGCGCGACGTAAGACAGCATTTGATGATTTACGAGATGCGTATTCTCGAAGGAATCTGATTACGAGTAACTTAAGCTGTCTTAATGTTTTAGCGAGCTTCAGGTACGAATATATGACGTTCGTATTTTTTATGTTCTTCGGATCACATTAAATTCACAATAAGTCGAGAAAATGACCGATAAGAATAATTTTTTTTTTTTAAATGAAATATAAAAATTCATTGCAGAGAGACGATGAATCAATTTAACGATAGTGAATGTAATTTGTATCGATTTGCAGATCAACCGCGCAGATCACCATCATGCAATGTAATATGCGTAATGATTCATGCAGATATTCGTATCTCTTTGTGCTCGTTTTTAAGCCTCGCTCAAGCATCCGAAAGACAGCTCACGCGGTCGTCGCGCGTTAGGAACAAAAAGGAACTTATGAAGGCGGTGCTCTAAAATTAATGGTAGGACAGTCCTACGTAAATACTACTACGGAGACGGCTTCTCTTCTTCCTCTGCGATATGTCCGTCGCAATAAATGCGGGAACCGCCTCGGGAATTTCTGGAGAGAAACTGTTGCAAAAATCGTGTAATATAAATTTTAAAAACAAAAAAAAAAATACGAAAGGAGAAAATGCAGATCTACGCTTGCAGAAAGTCTAATAGTAAACTTGCAATAATAAATTCGTTTGAATAATGAATTACTAGAGAGAAAGAGAGAGAGAAGTGAAAAAGTAAGCACTACATTTATTTCGTGATATTTTTTTTCTGTCGAATCTTTTATGTCTCTGAGTGAATTAAAATTTTGTGACGTTTCGTTTCTGCCGGTTTGACAATGACAATGATTTCTGTATAGTGTAATAGAATGCTATCATTATGATTGTGTTTTCTGTATCGCTGTTAAATCTCGCCGATATTTTTCATATCGCTCTGCCTTTCGTCTTTTTTTGTTCTTTCTTGTATCGTTAGATACAAAAGCGTTATTTGTAGAGATTGTATTTATAGGTAATATAAAATGCGGAGAAATCTTTGGAATTTCTCAATAATTTTTTGTGAACTTTTGTAACGTCATAAAGTTATTTGAAAGCACGAACTCACACGCTGATCTAATGAGGAGAAAGCTCGGATATGAATAATGTAATATATATCTTCAACGAAGATTTTTTTTTTAAATAAGAAAGACTAAATACATCTGTTGTGTATATTCATAAATTGCATGGAACGTTTTTGCATTTCAACTGAAACGTAGATTCATCTGATGCATGGATTTTCTTCTCTCTCTGCCTCTTTGTTTTGCGTTCTTTTTCCGTTCACGTCCTTCGCGCTTTGTCATTCCGTTTTCCTTTTTACATTCTGCTTTTTCCATTTATTTAATATATTGTCTTTTACTTTTTGCGATCATCAAAAGCGAACTTGTTTCTCCAGATATAGATAATATCCTAGCATATTTTCTTATTTCTAAATTATATTTTTACTAATATTCTCTTTAAAGGCATTTTCATCCGGTGTTTATTTAATGTCAAAGTTAATCTCTGCATCTAATACGGATTGATATAGCGCTTTCGTTATATCTCGTAATGAGGAGGATTGTTACGTCGGTCATAAATGACTGTTTAGCTGAAGCGCGTCGGACAAGACTGAGCGCGTTTTCCGACTAAGAATAATTTATTATATATCGCCTATCCGTCTCGAGATTTATCTGAAACGGAATGATTAGCTTTCGCCAATAAAAGAGCCGGTCACTCGTTCGACGAGTTACCGTTTCTCTCGGGCGACGCGACATTATCCAGTAGTAGTAATAACGAGAGTAATAACATTAATGTTAACTATCGAACGACAATTAGAGCCGTTTTCTAAACGTCTACTAACTCATAACCGCTATCGGCCGATCGACCATTTCTACGTGTCTGTGGGCTAGGTTTAAATAATTCTCAAACTACCTTAGACATGCAATACGGAAAAAAAAAGAAGGAGTTCCTCGTTAGCGAGATTAGATGCCTTCGAGTCTCGCTTAATTAACGATTTATCATTGCGACTCGAGTTTGATTGAAACGATTCTTTTTCGTACGGAGAGAACGGAGAGATATACGCGATAATAAAATTAGAAGAGGTCGCCGATTTTTCTGTTTCATTTGTTTTTTTTTCTTTTTTTTTTTTTTTTCTTTCTTTCATGGGGGAACATTTGCGGAACAGGCGGAACGAACGACGAGCCAAAGATAAAAGTGTGCAAACGAACGAATGAAGGTAGCTGATTTCCCTATAAGGACCCTACGTCTGTGAAACATAGTGCCTTTATATAGCCGTTCACTGTTACATTTAATTAGTGTTTAGAACGAGAGAGAGAGAGACAATTAGCGATTGTCACGCGTAAATCGGTAAATACAACTGTTGTTGATAAGTACTCTAAGCGCTTCATCGGCATCGGTATTACTGCTCGTCTTCAGAAAAAGAAAAAAAAAAAAAAGAGAAACCCCTTTGCTCGTGTACACGTGTATCTTTTCTCCTTCCAGACTCGTTGATCCTCTCTCTTTCTCCCTCTTCTTTTTCTTCGTTCTAACTTAACCGATATATACCGGATGGACTGAACTTTAATATAAAAGAAATAAATAAAATAAAAAAAAAAAAAGAAAAAAGAAAGAAAGAGAGAAAAGATTTTGATGTATTTAGGCGAATTTCCGACTTTTCTGCCACGTCCTACGTTCTAGGGGTGCAACTCCACGCCCGTTAGAATGTAAAATAAATAAGAAGATAGTGCCTTACCACGAGATATTGTGCTTTTTGAAAGTTCAAATAGTCAGAGAGTAGAGAGAGAGAGACGCGCTTTTACAATGCGGACACCTTAGGTTCTTTCTCGATCGCGGACGCACGCCTCAAATCGTAATCTCAGATAGGGACAAAGATATAAAATCCTTGACTATATTGATTATGTACAATTTTATTTGCCATGATGTAATTGTGTTAAGTGTCTAACGCGTATCTCCCATTCGTCGTAACGGCACAAGTTTCGAAGGTTCGTTTGATGTAGTCATGACGATGGTATCGTTGCGCGACGATCATTTTTTTTCTGATGATTTTTTTTTTTTCGATGATTTCCAATTTGGAATCGTGTCACGACGAGCGGGAACATTGGTTTGCTTTAATATTCATTGATAACGTTTCATGGATGAAAGAGCTTTCGATCAGGCACCGCGGTTTCTCATTTTCAAATCACGCGCAATAAGATATACGCGACAAAAAAAGAGTGTGTGATGTGTGTGTGTGTGTGTGTGTGTGTGTGTGTGTGTGTGTGTGTGTGTATGCACACGTATATTATACGTATATGTAATCGGTGCGAAAAAAGTGCACACAACGAAGAATCGAGATAAAAACAACGCCGCTGTATATATTGTACATAAGGTGTGTACGCACACGCGCGCATACGCATATATATTATATTATACATACTATGTATATATTATGTATTACGTCGTTTGCGACGATGATAACAGTAATAACGAGTTAATAGTAACGAATAATAATAAAGAATGCAGGTATATCGAGATTAAGTGCGAATAGCGTAACGAAATAACGATATTATTAGGGAAAACTCCCGAGAACTCACAATATTATTTTCAATATCATTGTACTCAATTCCGAAAACGAAGTAACACGCTTGCTAAGCGACGTGATCGTGTATCGAAGATCAAGGAAGGTCCTCTCCACTCATTTTTACGAATAAAAACAAATATACGAAATTGCAAATTTGTATCTCATCGTGTTGTCAATGATCAATTACCAATCGCCAATACCACGTCCCGTTATGAATCTTTTGATAATAATAATAATAATAATAATATTACAGAATATAGATTATTCTAATTTTTCACAAGCAACTGCAAACAACATATCAGATTTTCGGAAGAAAAATTTAGCTTGATATGATTTAAAAAAAAAATATACATATCTGATGATAAAAAATATTTTTCGAGAGGTTCTAGATGAAAAGAAAGATCTATTATCAATGCAGCATGATAATAATAGATCTCTAATCCCTGAATGGTAATGCGTAGTATATTTACGGTAACATATCGCCGGGGGACGGAGGCGGTTTTAAGGCACGCTTTATGATAGGTGCATCGTAAACATCGAGCGATTAAATCCTAAATTCCTGCGGGGCTTACCAGGAAACGACACTTAATCCGTCTGCACTTAACAGTTGGTAGATAAGTATTTTCCATTCGCGCCACAAATTAGTGCCTATTTGCAATGCGTCAGTCTATTTCCTGCGGTGGATGCGAGATCTTCCGGATAGTTGTCGCGCCCCTTTGCTTCTATTTTTTGTATTTTTTTTTGCAGTATTGCGACAATTAAAATATCTTTGTCATATTTCTATCGTTTACATTATGAAGAATCACTCGTTCACATCTGCCGCACGCGTTGCGACTGTTCGGCAGCGCATTACATTTCGCACGCGCATATACGAAACGAGTTAATAAATATTGGAATAATTATTTACAAACGACTTGATCGATAAGCGTCAAGTCGTAGTGAAATGATATGGAATATATATCACCGATCAGCGAAATCAGTTCGTCATTAAGAAATCGATATTAAGTTAATGACCGATAAGGAGTGGCTCGTCGCTTAAATAAGTATTGAGAAATTTGCCACTTTTCGGAATAAATTAGTTGGAATAGATCACATCGAATGTTATGATTTCACTGAATGTTCTGATGGGTGATACGATTATGATCCACAGAAAGAAGGGTTCTAATGATGAGATATACTTAGATCTGAAAAATAATTTTGTTAAGTCATCAAAATAATTATATAGAATGTTCAAATTAATTACTAGAATATAAAAAAAAATTTTTAATATCATATTTAACGTCCTACACGTTAATTTTGATGACCTAATAAAATTAATTTTCAGATTTGTATCTAACTAAATTTTTAAAGCCTATAATAAAATTGTTGTATTCTTTCCGTGGATTTTTATGTGAAAGTAATGCGAATACTCAAGATCGGTATAATACTTATAATTACTATTTACAGATCAATAGGCACTATTACACACTTCAAACCCTGTGTGTTACAATAACGTAAAAAAAAAAAGAAAAATATAAAACATCTTCCACGTTCGGCACTTCAAGTTTGTCCTTTTCTTAAATTAAATTAAACGTATCTTCTTCTTTCACGAAGATCGATCTTCACTTTTTTTCCTTGCTCGGTATCAGGAAGCACAACAAACTGCCAACTGGAAACAATCAATTATTCATTTTTTTTCTATTTTTTTTACAAATGTTTGTAAATTTTTTATTGAAACCCCGCTAAATATTACTTAGCCTCCTACCATCGGCTCGTCTAATCATTTACTTAATACAAGTTAGATCGAAATTTAAAAAAAATATTCGGTAAATTCCAGAAACGGAAGCATTATCGAGATACCGTCATCTTTTACATTTATTGTACATATTGGTGTCATAAAAGTTTTCCGCCACGAACGTCTCATTGTACTTACATAAAGTGACACCGGTAACCAGGAATATCGGGATTTCGCAGCTGAGGTCCAGCAGCATGCCGAACGCCAGATTGCTCGCTACGGCGCCGAACCTTCCCAAACATACCATCATGCACACCGCAGCGGCGGACACGTGCGTAGGGAAGACGTCGACCGCAATGCTGGTAAGCACGAAATTCGCCGTGGCCGCCATCAGGGAGAACACGCACGCCGTTACGAGAATTTGCAGCGAGGATCTCACGAAGTAGAGACCAAGGCCGGCAATGCCAGATATCATCATCGTGGTCACTGGAGGAAAGAGAAATCGTCGGAAATTTTATTCTTCTTACGCTCATTTCTAATTCCAACTAGTAGACTTTAACTTTAATCTCAGTTTAGCTTGCTCTTCTTCTTTTTCTAATTCGAATAGAATATTTAAATTAATCCGCATTGGTAAAAATGGAAATATTGGAAAGATTTTTCGGAGATTTAAAAAAAGATAAATACGTAAAATATATAAGATTCTTCAAGTATATTACTTTTAGCGTGTTGTTTGACAATATAAATAATGTTATATTATATGAGTGCGGTATTTTTTTATTTTTAAAAATAGCTTTTACCTGGCATTGTCCGACGGCCGACTCGATTTGCTAGATACCCAGAGGCGACATTGCCGAGTAAGCAAACGGCATTAATCGTTAGAGAGTTGATAAACACCCGCTCGTCTATGTGTGGCTTGCATTCCGTACTGACTTCATTCATCAAAAGGAGAAATGGTTCCTCTGGAAGGGTGTGATTTAAGGACGTTTGCGTGGCGTGTATCAACTCGCAGACCGTCACGGACGCATTCGGATGCGATTGATGATAATTCTCAAAGCGATTGAACAACTCCGGCAGCCAAAGATTGAAGCCATAATATCTATAATATAATCAATGCAGAGAGAATATTTCATAGAAAAAAATTTCTTTTTCTTAAATCTTTTTTACGTATCTAAATAATGCTTTTCATTAAATAGTTTATTTTACATAAATAATAAAATTCTCGATTATTATCATTGTGACAGGAAATAATATAAAAATAACAAATAGAATGGATTTGAATGTTGAAATTAATAATTTGTACAAAATTACACAATTCTCTCTATAAATATGTGTTAAATAAAGAAATCAATCTTTTAAAAATCAAGAGGAAGAAAAATCCTTACCCAAACATGTTCGCGAAGTAAATCATCCACAAAAGAGAAGCATATTTCAGGAGTGGTGGTGACGCAATGGTGCGCAATTGCCACCAAATATTTTTCATCAATTCCGTTAGCACATCCGATGAAGACAATGGCGCCTTGTCCTTCTCTACTTCGAACACAGCGTCGGAGAGGAGTTCCTTCACCTACGCGAAAGTAATCGATTGCATCGATTAAAGGAAGACATAATGCAATCCGCAATTTTTTTGAATCCGACAGTGTCATTTGAAAAAGATAAACATTATTTTTTTTTTTTTACTTACCGGAAATTCGCTTTTATCACGTCCGGTATTTATCGCATAGATATTTCGAAGAATCTCGAGAGCTTCGTCGGTCTTGCCTTGCGACACCAGAAATTTTGGACTTTCGGGATACGTCAAAGTTATGGCGGCAATAGCGAAAGTTGGCAGGCTGATAGCGCCGAGAAACATTCTCCAAGAATTGTACCGGATGTTATAGAACTCGAAAGATATTGGTAAAGGTATGATTATCCATGCCAAACCTGAAAATGAAACGAATCAATAAATTAATATCGATAGCTTTCATATTTTGTTGTTGTAATCTAGTTATGTCCACTTATACCACTGTTCATCAATTTTAATTTTATTTTAATTTAATTTTTACTTTGTTTTTTCTAATTCTAAAAAAAATAAAAAGTAAGTTGAACGACATTAAAATTAAGTCTAAAGTATAAATGAATATCTTAAATAGCAAATTCTCTGAAAAGTGCAGTTTCGGGATTTCTTATTTATTGATAATTAAAAAGAGTGATTACCAGGCAGTATTAACCAAGCGAGGATGAAGAAAAATCCTAGGAAGCAGATGCTCTTTGCTCTGTATCTTTCCGCATGGAATTCACCGAGATACGTGTACACCAAGGAACCGGGTCCACCCATCCTAAAAATAGCCCAAGTCGTACAATTAGAACAATATATACGTCTACGCGCGTTCGCCGTCTCGTTAGTTGTACTTACAAGAATCCGCTTATGACTCTGAACACCAACAGCAGTTTGAAGCTTTGCGAGAAGCTCGCAACGAACGTAACGGCACTGTCGGCAAAAAGAGTTAGCAGCAAGATATTTCTTCTTCCGTAGGCACCCGCGAAGACACCCCAGAAAAGAGCGCTGAACACCGAACCTGACCAAACACACACGCGTGTGAACGCTCATTAAATAACAAATCTATATTTATTTTAAAAGAAGTACGAATTACTTATAATATTATTAATGACTTATTATTACATTTGTCAAAATTTTTATGAAAAATTTAAATGACATATATGATATTTCAATATATGATACTTCATATGATATTTCATAGACTCGATATCCTTCATGGCGCTGGGAATTGAAAACTGATATTTTGTTGGTCATCCCTTGATGAAATCATAAATTGTCGGATTTTCGGATCAGGTTTAATTGCAACGAGACGAGGTTTTTGCCCGCGCGAATGATGAGACGGTTAGATTAACTTTAATCAGGCGAGTGGGCCGACGCAGAAAAACTCGCCTGCGTGGTGAGTGTTTAATTCATTATTAAAGTAAGAAGGTTTTAACATCGAACAAGACAAGTTCTTGGAATTTAAAAATATGTAACTACGTCGAAATGTCCGAATACAATGTGCAAATACAATATATCTAAATCTATAGAACATTTTTAATTTGTAGAATTTAGAAAAAAATTGTACGATTTAGAAATGCTCTATAGATTTAGAATTTTATTTATGGAATTTTATTATGGAATTTTTTTTTTTTTTAAATTCTACACTTTAGAAATGCTCTATAAATTTAGATATACTGCTCGAAATTCTAGTATTTTTACCTATCAGAAAGGCGACATTCAACAATCCCTTCTCTTCGGATTTCATATTAAGATCGCACTCGGCTGAGGGAAGGATGTACGCGTTCGCTCCATATTGACAACCGACGCAGATGAATATTATGCCGCAAACCAGTAGAAAAATATATTGATATCTTCCATTTCCTACAAATAAACGACAGGAATTTTTAATAAAAGATCTCACGAAAAATACGTGACCGCGGAACGATTTCGCAACGAGAACGACTTACCACATATCTCCATGGCCCTCTCAAAGTCCGCGGTGCCTTCCTTATTAGACCCATTATCCTTGCTCTCCTTCTCTGTAAAACAAAAGTTCATTTGCATTCATCCATTAGAAGGCATACTTCAATAATAATGCAATATTCACAACGATGCGATAAATGCCCAAAAGTTAGATATTTTTTTCACATAAAGTCGACGGTTATATCTACGGTTTTGCATCATGAAATGTGTATCGCGTTATCCTTGTTACACGACAAGAATCCACGTAAGAATTCAACGCGGAGGCTCGGACAGAAAATAGATGGATATTTTATAAACAAGCATTACATCCATTTGGGGAGGGGGGGGGGGGATATTCATGAGGATATTCAATATTGACGTTCTGCTTCTTCGATAAAGCATTTCGCGATATATCACGTACGTAAACTGATTACGCACGTCAAAAATTTCCCACATTAGCCTGCATGCAAAATTGTGAAATTAAAACAATCGTGCGTATCGTTCGCATATTTCGTAACGGACGTGATCCATATTTAGCCACGATTCTCGTAATAAAGGTGCCGATACTTCCAGCGTATCGTCTTGGAGGAAACATCGGAGATACCGGCAGATCAACTTTTTCACGATGATCGGAGTTAAGTAAATACACCAACAGCCACCAGATTATACAAGTGCGTATACTTATCACTGCCTTCATTAATTGAGCGCAATATCGATCGATAAGGATTTATTGGACGTGTCGTATTCGGAAACAAAGTAAATACCTTACCTATTATGTTCGATGACGCAAATTTAATTAACACGTGACATCAATTTGCGATCCCGAAAATTACCATGTTTCTTATCAATATAGAAGAACATTCAATTTAATTTACTTTTCATTTTTTCCAGTTTTACGAACTAAAAAAAAATAAATAGTAAATTGAATTACATGAAAAAAAAAAAAAAAACGATTTTGCTGAAATGTCTAAAAATTTGGGCAGATATAAATCTGAAAATAATTTTGTCAGGATATTAAAATTATTATGACGCTTAAGAATAATGATAATACTACTAAAAATTTTTTATATTCTAGTTAGTAACATGTTACATAAATATTTTAATGAAAATAAAAATTATTTTCAAATCTGTATCTGGTCAAATTTTTAGATATTAGTTTAGGAAAAGTGTTCTTTCTACGTAAAATGTAAAGTTAATCTATATTAAAAATTAATATTAATTGTGACATAATTTTAACGAATATTTACAGAAAAAGAATAGTATTAAAGTATTTAAAAGTTTGACCAAATAATATAAGTTTAAAATAAGTTAAAAATAATTTTGTTGAGTTATCAAAATTATTATGTAGAACATTCAAGTAAATTAAAATATAAAAAATTTTGCTTATCATCATATTTGAACACGTCACATAATAATTTTAACGATTTAATAAAATTGTCAGATCCATGTCTGCCCAAATTTTTACATATTTCAACAAAACCATGTTTTCCGCATAGATAACAACAGATTGTTATTAAAAAAGTAGTAAAGATTTGTTGATAATAATTACATGATAAGAATAAGTACTTGTAGAAAGTCGCATTCCATTGCGATGGCTGCAACGGTGTATACCAACAACGGCGGTTTCCTCTTTCGCCGGGTATTTTCCTATCAAACTATTCTGAACAATGTTGCCTATGCGTGTGTACGCAGAGATATTAAGTCGAAATAGAGGGAGAAGATAATAAGATTTACGCGATTTACTAACAGAATTATAACGGCTTGCTTCCGATTTACTAATTGACGCGGCGATACCGGTTAAACCGATGTTAAATATGCACGGATCAAGCACTGAACTTGACTTCTTCCGAACGAGTTGCATCAAAAGAAGGTGACGCCATCGTCACATGGAGAACACCGTAACGTGTAACGTTAAAAATGTTTATTGAGCGAGTTTATTGTAATCCCGCTGAATCGCACGATATTGCATCAAGAGAAGGCTCAAACGCCAGAGGAGATGCGCTGTATCATTGCTCAAACATTTCCAGTTTGTTCGAGAGAATTTCTATTGTCATCATAGGGGCTTTGATCGACAATCGCATAGATCAACGTTGGAGTGTAAAACGCGAATCGTTTTGCGACGTGGCGCGTCTCATCTTTTCTCGAACGCCGATTCTGACGTTTGTCAAAGGATCACGGTCTCGCCAGATCGCAAAAAATATCGAGTAAGTTATGCGATGCGATCTTTATTTCGTCATCCCCATTATTTGTCGAAATGAAACAGCGCGCAACTCCTCCTGTTTGCCTCATGTTTGCGAGAACGCGTTATTTTCCGATTGTTTGATGCAAACCGTAAACCACGTTGACGTAAGAGCTTTTGTGGCCCGCGCTTTTCTGCCCCATCGTGCTGTCGCAATTCGATAATTATCTTTCAGATAATGGTGTGAATGGTAGATGGATTGAACGTACCGCTGTTATTTTCCGCGAGGAAATTCTCATTGTCACACCGGCAAGATGCAACGGCGATTTGTCATGGTAAATGGAGCTATTTTTCGTGTCGATTGTTTCAGCAATTAGCATTCTCGATTTCTCGCGAAAAACTTATATGCGTAAATACGTAGGCGCGAATATCAGTGCCAATTCCACTGAGAAAAATGAAATGTCAGAAAAGAAAAAATGCGAAAAACAAAAGCGAGACTAAATAATGACAAGAAAAATCCTATACCGAGCTTGAGAACTTTAATCGATAAGGTGGCAAAGAATAATTAATAATTACGCTTTGCCATTTCGGCGGAATCAATGGCATTGCAGCTTGCGACATTTTATCTGAATGATCTGTGATACAAATGAAATGGAATATTTTGAAGCGAGTTTTCGGCCGACTGAAAACGTTATAATTCTGCAAATATATAAATAGCAAAAATTGGCGATTGCAACGTTTTTAATTATTTCACTAGTGTAGATCGATACGAGATTAGGTGATATATCAATGATAATAATGACGACGATGATGAGAAGAGCTAAATTATTGTGAAAAGAAATATATATATATATATATATATATATATATATATATATAGGTTTTCTTAATATTTACTTTTCTGCTCGCGTAGAAAAGCAAGCTGAAAACTTGGCGCCAGGCAGAAGCGATAAATTAGAAAAGCAAATGGTATTATCGGAACAATTTTAAAGAACCAGATTTAAATCAGTTGGCGATACCCAAACACATCTCATGAATCTATGCCAAATGAGAAAATAAATGAAAAATAGACTTCAACCCCTTCCTCTCTCTCGTGTCGAAACGCATAGTGAAGTTTCATAGAATTTCCCACGGTATGTCCCAAGTTAAATTTCAATTTTAATAAATTCGAAGATTAATCTAAAGTTTTGGTTTTAACATAAGACAAAAAGAAGATCAGACTTTTTCGATTTTTAAAAGGTTGATTTAAGGAGAGTGAAACGTTAATTTAGAGCGCAGCGTAAATCTTTCGATTGCGGTATTTCTTAGACTCCTAATTAGGAAAAATGTCGCTGAAAATATATATATATATATATATATATATATATATATGAAATTATGAGATTGACGCAAAAGAAGAAAATAAATGAAAGATAGATTCTAATCCTTTCTTTCTTCTAATATATCAAAAACACGTGATGAAGGCTCACAGAATCTCGATATAATTTTCCCGAGTAAAATTTTAATTTTAATAAATTCAAAATCAAAAATCTGAAATTTTGTAGGACCCAAATTCGGTCGCGCTACTTCTCCTCAGACTCCTCGCTCGAGGAGAAACGCCGCTACACGGAGGATACACGAGAATTATAATACAAACATTATAATACTGACCTATCGAGAGGGAAATGGTGGAGATGCGGCTGACCATGGTGCGGCCTCCTGAAAAATTTCCAAGACCGGCAGGCTACGGCGGGCGCGAGCTCTTCGCAAGGAAGCCTAATTTGCGACTGTTGATCGTGGGTGGACAAAGACGCCGGTGCCCTCCCTTCGGTCACACCGTGTCGCTCGTCGATGACAATGGTCGACACATTGATCGGAGTCGTCGTCGCGGCGCTTTAAATATTATGTTAGGCGCGGGCGGGAGCGCGATCGCGCGGGGCGCGATCCGAAAATCCTTGCCCACTTTTCGCGCGCCGAGCGCACGATTGAGCGCGCTCGCGTGCGCGTTATCTATCGCGAGCTCCAGCTTTTGGCGGGCGTACTTTTTAAAAACAGACCGGTAGAACGGATCAATTTCGATTTAGAGAAATTTTTTTCTTATAAATTGTGATAAAATATAGATATTTGATTTTAAGAATTATATTGGGGGGGGCAATAGTGACAAGAATAGCGACTTTGGAACTATAATTGGAATATGAAAAGACCTGTAGCTTTGTTCATCGGTAGTACATATAAATTTAATGTTAGGTGGATTAATTATTTTAAATAACTTAGATATTTTGGGTAGGTATTATGATAATTTCTTCATGGACCCCCGATCGCGCGATAGACGCCCCGCGCCTATCTTGATCGCCTATTAAAAATATATCACGAGTACGTAATAAACGTGTGACATGACGAAATCTTTGTGTGTCATTACGACTCATTGAATTTGCCAAGGATCCGATCGCAAATGTGTAATAAACACATGACATGACGAAATCTTTATGTGTTATTACAATTCATTAAATTTTGTAAGGATCCGATCGTTTTTTTTTTAATTAATATTTTTTTTTACAATGAAGGGAGGAGAATTAAAAATTTTTTGACTTTAGTATTTTATTATCGGGATAAAAATATAATTGTTGGAAAATTTGAAAAATGTATCTTTAATAATGAGAGAAAAGATATTAATTTAAAATAGAAATGATTAGAAATGACCGCTCGGTACTGTTAGCGTTAATTGTTCCTTGTTATCTCCTTTATGTCTATTAGAGCTTTTCAACGAATACGAGGACACGTGTGATCTTTTTTCACGACAACGAAGTTATCTGTCAGATTAATTTTTTTTTTTAATACCCTTCGATCCTTTAGGAGAAAATTTATAATACACATCAAAGATAAGAAATGATCAAAGTGAAATTTATGTAGAACATATTTTCTTTTTATTTTGAGCGGGTCTAAGTTTAAGGCCTTAAACAGAAGATTCTTCTATTATTCTATATTAAATAATTAAATAATTATTTCTCATTTGGAACGAGAAAGAAGATTTGCTTAAATCAAAATGCGGGAGATAAGAAATAAGCTTCGGCGCGACATGTGATTTCTCGTCAATGCTCGATTTTTCGAATTGATGTACTAACGTATTCGTGAATTTCGCCGTTTCTTTTTTTCTTTCACGCCTCATTAATCCCGATGTGATCTCGATCCGAATGGGATTTCCAAAAAAAGACACACGCACACCTGTTCACGTGGATTCCCGCGTGCGGATGTGCGTGCAGGAACGTAAGTCACGCGTAGCCGGGTAGACGATTAAGAGATACACTCGGCGGCAAACGCGAGAAAACAGAACGATTTTCGGCAGAACGGGTGATAGATTTGTATAATTAACACGTTATCCCGGCTTGCGATTGGCGTCGAGAAAGCTGTTGGGGATTCCGTCAAGCGGAAAAGTCAATTCGCGCGTGATCGCTCGGACAATATTTGCTTTAATTGCAGACGAATTAAATTGCTCCTCACCGCGATGGCCACCAACGGCGAACATTTTATAAATAACCGCGCTCGCGATCGCGATTTCGCACAGAGCGCGATTCTGCGGCGCTTTTCGCTTTCTAAGCTCGCACAAAGAGACACGCCCGTGGCCCGGGTCTCGTTATTCCTGATATTTCATTAAAATACTTCGTAATATTGAAATATAACAATTAACGATTGTATCTTCGAGCAGAATATTTGTAGCGATTAGTAGCCGCACATTTTTAATAATTCGCATTTAAAACTCGCCTGTAAAAAGTTGCCCGTAAAATGTTTTATTTGATTATAAACTGCGCTCGAATAATAATTATACGGCGAACATTTCTTTCTAAATGATTGTTTGCCATATTTAAGAGGATACATGGAAAAAGTTTTTACCTGTATCAAGTTCTATTAAAATATAAACAATTGAACAGAAATTCTGATTAAAATTATCAGAATTCAGAGTTTAAACAAATAAGCCTTCTGATTAAACTAATAAGATTTCTGATTTATTTCCATTTTTGATATTTCGTCGCAAAATCTAATATCTGGAAGAATGTGAGATGTGCTGTCGTTCTATAGCATTTATCATGGGTTTCTGATCTTTTGGGAATGGTAGTACGTGCATAATGAACTTGTGTCGAAATACATACTGAATTCGATGACAAGTAGTACGAATATCGAACATCGAATTGACATCGCGGAAAAGATACTGATACCACTTGAAAATTGACCTAGTGAACGATTTTTATTTCCATAGACATTTGCTTTTGAACTGATATAATTTTATACTGATATATTTTACTGTTATAATTTTTGTCTTTCGATCTTGTCTTTCGACGATTCCGTTACTATTTTTATAATTTGATTATATTTTGAGTATATTTTTAATCTTATTGTTTTTAATTTTTAATTTTTATTGTTAATTTTTAATTTTATTTACAACGTATCATATTTACTTCATCAGTTATTTTAAGTTTATTGTTATATGAGTTACACTGAAGATGACTTTGTGTAAATCAAAACGTTTGTAAAAGATTTTTGTTTATGATTTTTAATTTTATTGATATAATATAAATATTTCGCATGTTAGATCTTGCGTTAAGGAGCTTTCATGCTCCTTATTTCTCTCTTGTTTTAAAAATTTTAAATTGATTCGGTAATTTTTATTTCTGGTTAACTTAATCGAGAAATCTGGCAATTTCAATTGAAATTTCTGAATTTTATATTTTAATAAAATTTAGTACAGCTGACTAAACTATTTTTCCTGTATATGCTAACAATATAAAGAATATCTGATTCATAATGATACTCCGCTTGTGTGCAGATAAAACGAAGGTCAACTGAGCAAAAAAGTTCCTCTACCATTTTGCGATTTTTGCAATTAGTAACGAGTTATGAATTTCTAGTATTTATATATTATTTGCAAATGAAAAAGTTTATACTACAGATATGAATAAATTTTTTATTAAGTTTATATTTTAACGATTCTAAAACAGAAAGATTAAAAATAAAGTAGTTGTTTTAAGTACACAGAAAAAACAGTTTTGCTACACATAAATCTGAAAATAATTTTGTTAAACCATCAAAATAATTATGTTCAAATTAATTATTAAAATATAGAATAATTTTGCAGTATCGCATTTAGACGTAATAATTCTACGTCTAATACTTTTGACGATCTACTAAAGTTATGTTTCGGATCAAATTTTTTAATCCTACAGCAAAATTGTTCTTTCCATATATTTATTTATGTATTTAAATAAATATTTATTCTCTCTTATATTACATATTGAGTGAAACGAATTTTTTAAATTATAATACTTGTATCATCAGAAATCATTAATATAATAGATTTTCCTTACAATAAGAAATTCTTTTACATGTTATTAATTAGTTAATTTCCTTGCAATATCTATATTAAAAAAAATGTTGCTTCTACGAAGTTCTGCGAATCCCTTATTACGCATAATGTTACCTTAAGCATATCGTAGACTTAGAACGACGACAAGGTGTGTACGCGCGTAAACACGAGGATGCCAGTCGGAGCGACGCGAGCAATTATAAGAATGTTTGCCGTGGGTGCGGTTCTTCTTTCATTAAGGGGACCAGAAACCCTTGAAGAGCGAAAAATTGACGTATGTTCGTTGACCTGAGAATTAGGGCCGGATCGATATCCAGTTCAATTATCATTACCTATAACTACTAACTCTATACTTAACAAATGTGCATAATGTTTTCATTTTTTTTTTACACGGAATAAAAGTAAAATGTATAATTAAATTATTAGAATAACAAGGAGAATTTGAGCATATGAGAATCTATGTATATAAACAAACAAAATATATGTAGAATAAGATGATTTAAGTAAAAAAAAGTTAAATGAAATTCTGAAACTTCTTAAATTTTTACTTAGTGTCATTTTATACTTTTGATAATTTGCTACTAATACTGATGTTCATTTTTAAAGAATTTAAATTTTAGAATAAAATACCAATGATTCACGGTCTTTAAAATTGATGGAAACTTTATCAACTGTTGGTAAATTATTAGCGTATCTTATAATTTCCATATATAGAAAAATTTTTAATTATTAAATTTTGTTTATGCAAAAAGTTATATTTACTGATAAGGTACTATTAAAAAAATCAATCTTTGTCCTTTAGACTAGACGCAAATTTTCTTTCTTTTATCAAACTTTAAACATATATATATATATATATATATATATATATATCAATTTCATTTTAAATACAATGAATGTAATGTACTAATTTAGCTATAAAAAAACAAATCTATATTCAGCTAAGAAGCGATATCTACTGAAATTTCAAGAATTGTTAAAATTGTAGGCTGACTTTCATATACAAATTTGTCGGATGTTGATTGGATACTAAATAGAGAATTCTGGAGATTCAAAAGTTACTATCAATATCCAGAAATTCTCCATCTTGTAGCCAATCACATGGAAGCACTCGAAATATACGTATACACATGAAACATTACAGTCTTGTAAATGGAGTCTGCATATGCTAAAGTGACATAATAATAGGGTTCTAACCTAATCCGATCAGTCGAGAAACAAAATTGTTCGAAATTGTGATGAGAGTGACTTATGTTCTTCCAAGATTTTAGCACTTGAAAAATGGCCACTGTGAAATTTGGAAAACACCTGAAAGAATTAAGAATCCTCCTCTGCCAAACGTCAAAATCTAGTCAAGGCGTTAGGTAATAAAAATAAAATCGTGAAGATAACGTAGACGTTCTGTGATACGAATTATTTTCAGTCACGTCAACTTTGTGCACCTTACAGGGATTTCATTGAACAACAGTATGTACCGTTGAAGAAAAATAATCCGAGATTCCCCGTTTTGATCAGGGAATGCTCATCGATCGAACCGAAGCTATACGCGCGTTTCGGTACGTACAATATAATTTTGTAATTATTTCACAAATTGCTTGTTTTTTTTTTTACTTTTCTCTCTCCTTCGAAATATAAGAATCATCAGCTGTTTAATTTTTATTTGTAAACTACTGTCTGTATATGATTTTGCAGAATATGGAGTGGAACGTTGTGTGCCATTGTCGAATCTGAAATCCGAAGAAATACTTGGAAGGATTCAGGAATTGGCATCTCAAAAATAATATACTTTATTATGTTAATAAGTACATGTAATATATATATATATAGTGTTTTAATAAAATAGTTATATGCTTGAATGAAATCAATAATTCATCTTATAACAAATTCGATCACCAATACTATGTCCAATTAGTGAATGTGCTGCTTATGAAATATATGAAATTATTGAAATGTAAATATATATAAACGTTTAAAATGATTATATAAATATTTAACAATCAATTTGTCACATTATTCAGCAAAATATGCATATAATATCCAAAAAATTATACTATTGCATCTAAACATTATATATAGCAGCTTTCAAAATATACATGTATTAATTTAATATGTAGTGTCAGTGATTAAATTCATTATTGATATTTCTTTTTATGTATGTATGTATGTGATACACACTTACAAAACACAATATAAGTACTTGGATTAGATAACAATTAAAAAATGGGTTGTGAAAGGTTGTGTAAAGAATTAAATTGGTTTTTGCAAAAAAAATATTTAATTTTTTTGCAGCTAATGTTTTGCAGAATATCTGCAAATATTTCAAAGATTACCTTAAAATAAAATATAATATAACAAAAAATAAATATTCTAATATAAAGCATTTACTAAATATATCTATAATTGGAACTTGATACCATAGGAACATATGGCATAGGGATCTTTTATATGCATGATATGTGCAATTGTAAGTTTTCAATTTCAGGCAGTGATGAATGTTCATGTCGTATGAAAATATGTTTCCAAAACGATAATACTCTTATATCTTTTTTTTCCTTCAAATAAATTCTATGTACATCAGTCAGAGACTATATCAGTACTAAGGAAAACCTGCCTGCAGGTTTTTGTTTTTCATCAATAATTATAATCTGCTTCATTTATACGTAAAATTGAATCTAATACGCGCGAGCGTAATCTTCTTTTTTGTGAGTTAAGGCAAATAGTTTTATGCTACGAATGGGGGTAGTCCAAAGTCCTCCGGTTTGAAGTCTTCCAAGCTTCTCAAAACTAGGGTAGCATTTTTAGTAAGATGCTTAGGAAGTTGCGGATCTGGCACCATCACTACCTGCATCTTAGCATTAATAGCCGCCTGTACTCCGTTCGGTGAATCTTCGAAGACTAAGCACTATGTACAGACAAATACATATAAATAATTTTTTAAAAAATACATAAAATGGATGTTAAAATCTATAGACAAACCTTGGAAGGATTAGGATTATCAGGAAAACGCTTCGCAGCAATCAAAAATATATCTGGACTTGGTTTTCCTTTGGTAACTTCCGGATCTGAACCACCGTATACTTTGTGATTGAACAGGTCAAATATATGTTTCCATTTCTGAGTTTTTAACTCACTACTGTCCTGACTAGAACTTGTAGCTAGTGCAATAGGTACATTATTTTTTTTAAGATGCTGCAACAGCTTTTCTGCCCCTACAAATAACATTCATTTTATTAATATTAGTGATATGATAAGAATCATTTTTACTTTGTCTACCCAAAAATTAATTCTTCATAGAATCTTAAAAACATTTTATGTTCATATTTATATAATTAATATATATTAATTTTCGGTTTATCTTATTTTTTAACTTTTCTAATTCTAAAAATGGGAAAAAAGATAAAGAATATAAAATTAATCTACATTAGTAAAAATAGATATTAAAGATATATGAAATATTTTTTATACAAACATGTTGTTTGATTTACCTGGCATAAGATTACATCCGGGAAATACTTCTTGATATATAGCAGCCAGCTTATCCTCAAACATTTGCACTGTAATTGGCAGCTGCAACATGTCTATTATAGTCTGCAGAGCTTCAGCGCTTCTGAAACCCATAATCTTCGCCTTATGCTCCCAACCATATGTCTTGCCATATTCCTGAGTGACACGATTGTATGCCATTGTGTATAGGGATTCAGTATCTGCGGCAAGAAATAAATACCAATAATATCATCAAGTAAAAAAAAGAACACTCAGACAGATACAAATCATGTATGATAGATGATACATTAATATAATTTTTAAATTGACATAAATTTTATATTCGTAAGAACATTTCAGTTTTATTTTAAGCGATTTTTAGTTAATATTTGACATATATATAAAAATTAAATTTTTCCTGTTTTAAAAAGAAACATTTCTCAGTGTCCTGATTGTTAAAAAAAGTTGATATCATTTAACAGAATATGTTATCATGCTGCACAGTGATAATTTTAATCAGTAAATTTTAATCAGTGCAGAAATCATTCATAAAATCAAGATATTATCCGGACATTATCCGAATGATTTTTACCTAGCAATAAACCGTCCATGTCGAAGATGCAATGCGTAACATCATGGAAACTCATTCTAGCTGCCTCTTGATTTTCTTAGGTTATACAAAATGAACAGCCAAGGAAGTTCCTGTTGGAATCTATATGCTCCGAAAAATACGTTATTTTATTATGCAAAAAATAGCACCATTCAAAAATTTATTAAAAATTAGATATGTTATCAACGAGACGTTACTGATGTCCTCGCTTCGTGATAAGCAGATACTAACTATTAGCTACTTGTACAATCGGATTACGACATGTAGATACGGTATTGAGCGATACCAGACATTGTGAGATCGCCAGAGGTCTCCCCCTCTTTTAAGAGCATTAATATATATGTTCTTCAATCCTTTCAACTTCCCGCTGTTTAGTCGTCGAGAAGGAAGTCCTTGTTTAGTAATTTATGTAAAATGTTTATATCTGTACATGTTACAGAAAATAAAATTTCGACATAGTTGATAAAAATTTAAATCAATTCAAAATAGTCACAATGAGAATGCAAATATGACATGGATGAATATTAGGACTATATAATATATATTTTTATTACAAAATTCTTGCAGGAGATACATTCACAAAATTTTATAATAAATGTGGCTAAACAAGTATATATATCTATATATGTACAGAATTTATAAGCTATTATTAATACTAATAATAGTATAATATAAAATGTATATAATCACTTATTTCATCTGAGTTTTGTTCTATACAAAAGAGTGATACTACTAACATTTTATATGTTTACTAAGTTCTCATATTTTTGTGCCCTTCTACCTCTCATCTTTTATAAACATGAAATAAAATAAAAAACCAGGAAATATTCAAATTATTGTACATATTTTTGTTGTGATATTCACATTAGATGTATTTACAAACATGCCAATGAAATATTATCGCATATTTTTTAATTCTGATCAGTTGAAAACAAAAACATAGTTTAGCTTAGTATCAATAATAACCTTTATCTATGTTGAATTAAATCATTTTCTGTGACGTTAGGAATGCTGTAAAAGTTATACGGCAAGTTTGCTGGCAAAAAGTTTTGCAATGCTGGCACTGTGTTAAAATAAGTGTTTCGGTCTCTAAATACTGTTTCCTGAACGGTGTTAGTGACGTCCGTTTGGAAAGTCTGAATAGTAGTTGTTGGAATAGTTTGTATGACTATCGGTTGTGATGCTGATACGTGAGGAACTGCTTGTATTACCTATAAAAGTGCAATGTTTTCATATTAATTTAAGTTAAGTTAGTTTAAGTTAAGTTTCATATTAGTGTCAATCAAAAATGTTCTCAATGTAATGTCAGAAATTAATTAAACAAATTATCTAAACGATATGGATTTATGTTTTCTCGTAAATTTCATGCAAGTCTGCATCATCTTAAATTTAATGTATTTTAATTTGTTTTTCGATTTTAAAAATACGCATAGACAATAAACATTTATATTTACTTGTACTGTCGTCGATTCTGTTTGAGGTATAGAAAGTGGATCTTCTCCAGAAGATTGTTGCTGTATCTGAGACGGCTGCGTTTGCTCTGTCGGCTGTTGCTGTTGCAATTGTTGATTGTTGGTTAGATGCTTAGTATGAGAAGTATTGATTCCATGTCGACGTTTCATGTGCTTGTTGTAGTTCGGCCAATTTGTGAAGTGATGCTGGCATTCCAAGCAACTGTACGGTCGTTCTCCCGTATGCTGCCGCCTGTGCGTCTGTAATTGTGAAATAATTGTATCAAATCGAGCCAAGTGAGCGCGTATGATTCTGCGAATTAGCACGAGATTCGTAAGTCAGAGATCTCGTGTTCGAATCCCGATCCTGGCCGACAATATTTACAAGCGATGACGCTCCTCTACGGAGGTCTGACAAAACGCCTAGAGTGCACTGAACTAATTGTGCCGAGAAAAATTCCTACATGGCCGTTCGGAATCGCGTCGTTAATACGCGCACCACGAATATGGGATCTACAGTTTACGCTAATGCACCGACTTATAAGTAGAAATCGAGCCAAGTATAATTAGATTTAACAATGATGACTTACAGTTAATATTCCTTTAAAACGGAAGCATTTCCCACAAAATTCACAAGTAAATGGCATCGCACCGGTATGAATTCTGTGATGTTCCCTCAAAGTTCCTTTCTCTCTGAAAGTTCTTCCACATACAGCACACTGGTGTGGCTTGGCACCGGTATGTACTGTTTCGTGCTTTTTCAATTGCAAAGGTGTTTTAAATCTGCAATTTTATTGTATTATTTTTATCTGTCTATTATTCTGGAGCGTAAAAATAAAGGCTCATTTATTTCTATGTAAAAGTAAAGAAAAAGAAATAATACGTTTTTCACTTACGCCTTCGTACATTGAGAACAATTATATGGTTTATCTGGAGAATGAGTTAGGAAATGGGCTTCTAAATTTCCTTTCTGTATGAAACTTTTGCCACATTGGTCACACGTAAAATTTCTGACGCCAGAATGAATACGTTTATGAGTTACAAGATTCGGTTTTGTCGAAAATCTAAAAAAAAATTCCAATTAATTTAAATATTCTTTGAAATGCTGAGTGACAAATGATTTAATAATGAAAGCGGACAATTTATAATTGGTAGAAAAAAATAAATGAAGTATGAGATGAATAGTGATTTGTTTTGAAAAGCACACATTCTAATTATTCTGAAATTGTAAATTATTTTTCAAAAAAGTAATATAGTTATATTAACCTCTTATCACACTGATCACATGGGAATCTGTTCTTCATGGTTTCAGGTAAATGGCATCGATTATGAATACATAAAGCACTTTGCTGTCTGAAGGCTTTACCGCAAGTTTGGCACACAAATGGCCGTTCTTCACTGTGAACAGTCTTATGAGAGTCTAATACTTTCTTATGTACAAATGATTTCCCACAATCTTCACAGCTAAAAATAAATCAAATAATTAATAAATGTGCAATTATATACAAAGATCCCATGCAATATTAAATCATTCTTACCTGAACTTTGCTTTGTTTTTATGCCTCTTAACGTGAGTAAGAAATCCATAATATTTATCATAAACCTTACAACATTTTACACACATATATTTAGCTTGTTGATTATGTACCGTTTCGTGATGCTCTTCTAATGCTTCTAAAGATGGTAATTTGTCATTGCAATCTGTACATAACCAGGGATATCTTTCCAGACCTTCTGTCTTTTTTCTTCCATGCTTCGTTGTCTCCACTGTTCGTGTTTCTCTTATTTCTAAATTTGATTCTGTCTCTACTTTAAAAATATATTTCATATTACATTTTTAATAGATCTATATAGTTATTAATTACATAAAAGTTTTAAAAAAATAAATAAAATAAATATAATCTTACCTGGGATATAATTATCTACTATTTCAATGTTATCATTCAAAGTAGTATTGTTTTGTTCTTTGTCAATTTGAGAAGCTATATGAAGCTCAGACTCTTCTTCAACTTTTTGCATCTGACCTTTCTTTTTCAATTTTTTCTTAGCCTGTTTAGGAGAGCTCTTCTTTATCTGTATCTTACACTTCTTTTGCTTTGTGTTATCTTGTGTTTCCTGAATTTCGGTATTTTCATTCTTGTTACATCCTTCAATGAAGTAAGAAGTATTTAAGATATTAACTGTCTCATTAATGTAATTGCCAGGCAATTGGCATTGGACTATTTCTTCCCTGTTATTAACCTCATTCTTTGAAAACTCTATGGACTCCTCTACATAATCTATATTTGGTTCTATCGACTGCGGTTCAGACTTTGGATCTATCAGCAACTGTCTCAGAGATATTTGTGCTTGATTGGTCTTCTCAAAGAACTCGCTGCATTGGTTTAATAAATCACAACAGTCTATACAAATCGTGAGTGGCAAGCCGTCTGTTATTAGAACCTGCACAATTGCAAATTATTGTTACAGGTAAAAGTACACTGAAAATTTATATTTACTGTTCAGGTAAATCAACAAATAAATTTTAGATAGCTTGAATTCCTTGAATATACAAAACACAAATATACGCAATAAACATATGATTTTAAATTTGTACAATTTCTCAAGGATTCGAAATCATGCAATACTTACATACTTCTAACGAAATTAATATATAGGACGAAATATTATTCTAATACGCTATAGAATGAAATACATTTTGCTCTTTACATATCGTATAAAACATTTCATTAACATTTTATTAACTATTCATCCAGCTATTTTACCTGTATCTGCAGGCATTTGGCGATCTTGGCTTCGATTGCGAGCTTCTGGCCCTCGGCGTCGTAGATTCCGATGAGATTCTCCTTCGTCTCGGCGCAGAGCCGGCAAAGTTCTGGTTCTGTCATCGTTGTTCGGGGTCGTGCGTGCGAGGTCGTCATCGCCGCCGCCGCTGCCACCAATACCGTCGCCGCCGTTCTTGTTGTTGTTGTTGTTGTTGTTGCGCGCGAGATCGTCGTACGCCGTCGTCGACGTCGCGCGAGGACGCATCGCGTTTTCCCCCTAAGGCCGCGTGCGTCGCGCGCGCATCATCGTATCGCGCCGTACGCGTACGGAATCCCGGAGACAATGCCGACCCGGGTCGCAGCGGACATGTTGGGTCCACGCTCGCAACGAGGAGCCGCGGCCGCGAGCGCGCTGAGCGACGGTAAGCAGGCGACTTGTTGCTCCGCTGCCGCGACGCACGCCAGGATCACGACCGGCAGGACCGACTCGGCGATTATTCGGCGGATCGCCGCGAGGAGCAGCGGACGAAACACCGCGCGTGTCCGTACAGCCCGAAGCGTTCCCACGAAAACATGTATCAGCATCCGTTGGAGCGTTTGTTTGGAATAAAAAAAAAAAAAAGAAATCGTATTCCATGAGTACGTATGGCGCACGCGCGCATTTGCATGCCCGCGATCAATAATGTAGGCACTCTTGTTTATCAGCAATCGATAACGATAAAAATAAAATCGATACTAATAGGATTGTGCGTTTATGCGTAAAAAATATAAATAGTCTATATTACACGTAATGTAAACTATATACAAAATTTATGTAAGTAAAGTACGGCCTATGGAAAGAAGAAAGATTCATAATTCATTTATATATGTATAATATTTTTATATGTGTATACACATTTTGTTTAAATATAATTGTGTAATAAATACATACGTGATATAAAATTAATTAGAAAATAAATTGATATTTTTATATAAACTGATATAAAATATAATGAAAATTTGATATATCATTCACTATAATTTTTTTTATTTTTAATGTTATATATTTTTAATATTAATACATCACATGATAAAATCAAATATATTAACAATTTTAAAACTTAATTACATTTTTCTATATTATACTTTGTATTATCCATATATAATTTATATTATATTTTGTGTTATATATAATTTATAATAATTTACATGTTTGTATTGTTTATAAAAAGATTCATGTAAATATCACGTAAACAATACATAAAAATCCATATAATAAAAAACCCATAATTTTAAAATATATGGCAAATCCTGCTTCTAAATATTAGGTGTACAAAAAAGTTCTGAGCTTTTTTTTGTAAAATTCAATCTTTATTCAAAAAACAAACAAAAAAAATCAGCGAAATATTCCCCGTTTGCATCAACGACCTTTTGCCATCTTTCGAGTAGCTTGCGAATTCCTTGACGACAGAAGCTCACCGGCTTCGAAGCGATAAAATCATCAATGCATTTTCGTATCTCTTCAAATCTCACGAAATGTGTATCAGCCAAATGCTGCAGCGACCGGAATAGGTAGTAATCGGAAGGCGCCATGTCTGGGCTATACGCCGCGTGCGGGAGAAGTTCCCAGCCTAACGCAAAGGATATGGTCCTGAGTCACTTTCGCAACATGTGTATATATATATATATATATATATATATATATATATATATATATATATAAATACATATTGAAAATATATATTATGTAATTTTCTTCACATCGCATAACAGCTGCTCATAATACGAAATGAATATGTATATAATTGTGACACAAATTGGATAGAATTTATTTGAATGTTATATTTATTGAAAAATATATAATGTTAAAAAAAAAAGAGAAAATTAAACATTATTATATATACATATAACAACACAAATAAAAGCAGCGAATAATATTATGTAAATACCAATTAAAGATTGATAATTCTTGATAGAATACAACACAGATATTAACGTAAAAATAAGTAACGCAAAAATAGTTGGATTCACAGATAGTTTTTTTCCTCTCTCAATTTCAATGAAAACTAACACGAGATTCCTTTCTTTTTATATCCCTTTAAAGAACCAAGCATTTTATCTTTAAGATTAGTTTCTAATTTTCACCCAAGCGATCGACTTCAAGATAAATATATTTTTATTCTAATTCGAAATTGAATTTTTGCAAAGGAAGGTTTTGCAGAAAACAATAAGCTTGCAACAAAAAATTCTCAAAATCTAAAAATGAAAGATTTCACGAATCAGTCAATCCACACAATTCACGTTAGATATACGCATCCATAAAAATGTCCGAACGAATCACTTAAAATTCAACGGGCGTGTTAGCGAAAGTCCGTCTTTTCTCACAGGAGTCATCGACATGTCAAAGACAGTCAAACGTCCGTCTTGAACATACAAATATAATCGCGACGAACAGACGCCGCTAATCCATTCCACATATTTGCCAATATATCGCGGAATGTACTTTTTTCGAGAACTTTGGACGTGGCGTTATCTCAATTTCCATGCTTTCGTGTACTCCCCTTTCACTCAGCCTCGACAAACAGAGATTTTACTTTCCACTTTTCACGCAATCTGCGTAAAAATATCGAGACCTTTAAGAATAATTCTTTAAACTATGGAAATGTCACGGCGAAAGAATTTTCTCAAACTATGTATTTTAGAAACGTTGTCTTCAGATTTCTTTTTTTTTTTTTTTCTTGTAAGCTTAATCGGGCCTTCAATATTTGATCACAAACAAAGACTTATTATTTCCTGTAAATTCTCCCTCTACAAAAATTTCTCCCTCTACATTACAGTGAAAATTGAAAGTAGCCCGAATGATTATTTGTTTCTAATAATGAAAATATTATTTAATATATCACTTAAAAAATATTACAAAGCGCAAAGAGCTCGAGAAACTATGTCAGGCGTGTTAAATAATAATTGCGTCTAATAATGCAATGATGCATCCAGATTTATCTCTGCAAAAACTATTCCACGCATTTCAATTTTAGTAAGGGTACATTCCACGACCGGAACATCGTCCACGAATTTTCCGCTTTCCACACGATCGTCTCTGCATGGCAAATGGCAGAAAAGTTTTTTGTCTCTAATGCAAGGCTCTCCCGATGTTTTGCATCTCTTCCGAAGAGATTTTTTTTTTTTTTTTTTCATATTGAGACGCATGAATTTTGAGCATCGAAGTGCCTGCCTGGAAGACGTATTCCATGCCCAAGGATGGCCCTCCTTGTGAATAAGGGAGAAGGAGGGAGCGACCAACACGTAGCAAAATTGTTGAAATCTTCGCGGCGGGCGAAAACGTGGTTCGCCGGGTGGTAAAAGTACTGGCACGACTGTGTCCTCGTTGTGTATATATAGGGGTGCCTGCCAAGAAGGCACTGCAGTTCTTTGTGGAACGTCCGCAAGATAACACCGTGGTTGACCTGTTCTATTGGGATTCCTTTCCTAAGGACGTTAAATTGCCTAAGCTCGCGGGTGATTAGGAGAGGAAAAGATAAAATTGGACAGAAAAACAAACTCAATTGCAATCGATCGTATCAGGTAAATTTAACACAAGATTTTTTTTTTTTTTTTTTTAGATAATTAAGTTCTAGTGTAATTTACAAGGAGCGTTAAACTACAATAAGAATTTGTATGAAATGTAAAATGTAAAATTACTGGAAATCTCTCACAAGCTGGGACAATTACAATTAAAACAAAAAGATGCAATATTTTATTATAGTTCATATATTTGGTATAAATTTATTTTTGGGAATGTGGATTCTCGTACGATTTTTATGTTTTAATATTGTTCGTGACAAAATACGTCTGACGAAATAAGAAAAATAATATTTATTGTCACTGAAGTAAATTATGTTATGAAAACAAAATCGGATATAAGGTATCCACCCAGTATAACATCGGAAATGAACTCTCAAACCGGTTCCATTTGAGAGTCGCTTCTTTAAGAAAGTTTGGGCATTTAAATCCGGAGATAACGCAGAACGCGCTAACGATCACGATCAGGAAAAGACGAAATGTTTTCTAATTAAAACAAATCTCGCCATCATCGTAATTGGTTGCATAATACTAATGTCGCATTTCTTTAATGATTGTAGCATAAGAGGAAGGAAAAATGATAGCTTTCACGCTTCTCGCTGCTCTGATAACGCTGTCCGCTGCCCAATTTCAACCACAACCCAGCGGTCGGATTCTCGAGTCGCCAAACCCAGCACTTTGCGCGCAAAGTAAGTTTTATTTTTATGTATCATTATTTTTATTAACATCTATCGTAGCAATAACAAACCCCCTAAATTTAAAAACAAAAAATATATATATATCCTTTATACATTTTGGAGAGAGAGAGAGAGAGAGAGAGAGAGAGAGAGAGAGAGAGAGAGAGAGAGATGAAGAAAATTTATAGTCATAAAAAAATTAATTTCCAATTATATGTTTCTTTAAAAAACTTAAACATTACAAAAAATGAAGATTATCAACTCGGTATCGTTATTATTTTCTTCAAAATTACCTTTAAAATTACTATTAATTATTATTAATATTACTATTAATAGTCTTATGTCATTAAATTGACTGTAAAAATTGTTTAAAAACTTTCTGGAATTTTCTCGCTGATCATCTATTGAGATAATATGGGTATTTTCCCAAGACTTGGAGATCCGCGCCGGAGAAAGAGTCTTCCTATTTTTCTCGAGAACCGTTCAGTTGTTTATTCAAGGGAACCACGAAGCAGAGAAAGTATTTTCAATATTTGTGATCAAAGAGAAGCCGTGACCCCGTGGGATCCTCCTCCATCCGTTTTCCTACTTCCTACTCCACCTCGGACCGCTTCGAGGTCATTGTTTACCGCCGCTCTCGACCCCCTCAGCCATTCTCGTCATATCCTCTTACATCCTCTTACATCGACATGTCGCTAATTATACGTGGTCGTCCAAGCCTTACACCTTTATCGCGCACCTTCGGCATTCACGCTCGTTATAGAAAGTGTGACGATGACACCGTCGGCGGTGTAACTCGAACGCATTTGAATTGGAAATGTCCTCGTGCTCGTCGTAAGTAGTACGGAATGTCGATGGGACACTTTCACGTTCATCGTTTTCGGCCGGGTCCAATGATAATGTATCATGTCATTAGACCGTTCACGTTTATCTGATCCGGAATGTCGCCTGGGAAATCTTCGGGAATCAGTTCCCAGATTCCCGTGGGCTATTATTAACTGGGTATTGTTAACTGAGCGAGGGAATTTGTAGACAAAAGATTTATCAATCAAATTTTTTCGCTTTCAAGAACACATCGAAAGTCAGGATTCAGCTCTCGTTTAGGATATTTTTCTGCTTTGCCTCAAATTTTTTTATTTCTATTAAAAATAAGTTTAAAATGAATTTTACTTTTCTTTTCTCCACGGAAGAGATCTAGTAGTAAAAGGATTAAATCGTAAAATGATCAGCTGGATCGTTGACGAATTTTTATACCGCTAAGGCGGGAAAATATGTTACGGAACCGATGATTACTGATTATTCATTCATCGGGCGTAGCCCGATCAGGCATTTCAAGACCCGCCTCCGGTAGAAAACTTTCTTTTTCTTTATTTGGAAAGTGGCGATGTAATCAGCATACAGCGCGGGTGCCAATGTCTAGGTCGTGACTGTGGTCGCCGAGGTCGCTGTCACGACTGACACTAATTTCGCAACTTTCACTCCGGGAATGAGAGACCTCCGGCTCTTCTCAGTAAACATACCTCTCGCATACTCGCATTCAAAGATATTCATAAAGATTGTGGTCCATTGTATGATTGCCTATCTAATACGCTCCATCTTCTAATTACGGTTTGTCGCAGGAATTATCCATGAGCGATTCAATGGAAAAGGCTATTACTTCTCATGGGCCGATCCAAGGACAGCCGGACAGGAGGTGGACTGGCTGTCAGGCAGAAATTTCTGTCGACAACGTTGTATGGATTTAGTTTCGCTGGAGACCTCCGCCGAGAATGAGTTCATCAAGAGCCGTATCGTTCAAAGTACAGATCTGCAAATTTATTTCTGCAAATTTATTTCTTAAATTTGATTGACTTTATATTTACGGAATGCAGAAATAAAAGATGATGAATCGAAATGCTTCTCTTGTAGACAAAGTGAAGTACATCTGGACTTCCGGTCGCCTCTGTGATTTCAAAGGCTGCGATCGGCCAGATTTGCAGCCCCTTCACATCAACGGTTGGTTCTGGACCGCTGAATTGCAGAAACTCGCGCCGACTAACGAACGTACCCAAAACGATTGGTCTGAGAGCGGCGGGTAAGAGTTATTATTCATTGAATAACAATAGATTCACACACACTCAGCTTACATCAATCTATAATTTTGCATGTGAATACAACACATGAATGATTAGCGCTCACTCAACTGTTGTGTTTTCTGAACGCAATCATTATTATATTTTCGGCAATGTATGCGTTTTGTTTAGCATTGGCAAGCCACAACCTGACAATCGCGAAGCCATTCAAGGTGGTGCCCCCGAAAATTGTCTCGCAATCCTTAATCAATTCTACAACGACGGAGTCAATTGGCATGATGTAGCATGTCATCACAAGAAACCGTGGGTCTGCGAGGACAATGAATCTCTTCTGAGATACATTCGTTTCACCAATCCCAATATCCGTGTATAATGGAAGAACTTCAAGGAGCAATAGCTTTACTTTGATTTGAATGGGTATCTATAAAGTTATAAAGCGCGTCTATGCGACACGCCAGTGAAGCGACTGAGTACTACATAAACTATCTTATTTATTACTATAATATTTAATACCTCCATACTCTCATTTGCCGGAGCAGCATAAATAATTTAATTGGAATTGTATGCATTTCTTGTCTCCAGATAAATATCGCTATTTATATACCCTTAAATATAATCATAGATATATATAGAGAGTTATATTTAATAGGTACAGACTGCAATTTAGGATTTGTAGATTACTTTAGTTAAGGAAAAATTATATATAAAATATATTTTCTTAAAATTTTATTAAAATAATATCTATATTGATTGTATATTCAGATATCAATAAATTTATGAATAATGAACGACGATGCATTTATTTATTGAAAAACATTTTACTCATTATGCATTGATTCACGACAAAGTCAAGTTAAATTACCTATACAAATTTTTACTTGATTTTCTTCAAAAATGTAAGAAATAAAAATGAGAGAAATAAAAATGTAAGAAATAGAAATACATATTTTTATAATAAAATAAATATCACAATAATTAATCAAATTAGTATCTAAATAATATCATATATATTTACTGGATCAGTAAATCAATGTAACAAGTTTTACAAAGATATTTAAAAAAGATTATGCAACTTTCAATTATTTTTTACCTTCCACCATTATGATGTGATACCCAAATTTTGTTTTCACCGGTGGATTCGTGTAGACGGGAGATGCTAAGGTGGAAACTGGTAATGCAAAGGCTGCATCTTGAAAGGGTCCTACCATGGAACCTCGCGTCATCCAACCAAGGTCTCCCTTCAGACAACAAACAAAATGCATTATCAAATGCATTTGATTCAAACTAATGATAGAAGCGGAAAGAAATGACAAATAATAATTGTATGAAACTAACAACATGAAAATAATTGCATCAAATCTTATTAATTAATAAAATGCTGAAACTGAATTTAAGTTATATTTATTTATTCTAAACATACTGAGATCTCTTCGTGTACATCAGAACATATTTGTCTTCCTGTAGTATGGGTAATTTGTTTTCTCTATTATATATTAACAGACAGATAAATATATTCGTGTTACCCCAGATCTGGCTTTGTCCTCACTGTACGTTGCCGCGACTTCATTGAATTTCTGACCAGCCTTCAGCTTCTCCAATGCTTCCAGTATCTTTGATTGCTTCTCGCACAAGATATGCCTAACCTGCGTCCAAGGAAAAAAAAATCGTAATGTAAACAATGAGTCGTGGAAATCCTATCGATCCTATCAAGGATCGTGAAAGTCATTCTATGTACAATGTAATCAGCAAGAAATCATCAGGAATAAGACTCATTATATATCTCGCGAGTCATGCTGAGTAGGTTCGAAATGTGCATTCGCACCTTCACAGCATTCCCTCCTTTCTTCTCCGTCTTTCCGGTGCCGCTCTCCTCCGAGGATTTGCCCTTAGTTTTCGCGGCACCGCCGCTCTTCTTCGGCGGCATGACCGCGTGGTTGACGTAATTTCAGAATTCGCGAGTCGAGCTCCGTTCACAGGAACAGCGTGTGCTTCAAGATGACACGTGACGACTGTAGGTAAACATCTCATTCTGCATGAGCGATAATGATGATCAGTAGCCGAACATAACCGATCGTCGATGACGAAGCTTTGAAGATTCGAATCGGCAAACAATATCACATCCAAGGTTGGGAGATACGTAAAGTGTATATAAGAAGTACGTGCGAAGTACGAGTCGATTTTTCAGTACACGCTCAGACACTGCTCAGAGAAAACTGGAGGCTTATATTAATTTGTTTTCCATTTTTTTAGATTCCAAATAAAAGAAGAAGCACACTTTGTCGTGCTTTCTGACATTCTGTGATAAATCTCGTGTTTTCCAACGAGACATTCCGATTTTAATTTAATTAACAAGAAGAATATATTGCAATGGAACTGATACGGCCGGATCGAGAAGCAAAATGTACTTGGACAGTAAATGGTGAAAATTCGCCGCATACGAAACAAACAGAGTAAGTCTGTCATAAATTGGAAACTTTATTTCTTTAATGTGAAGAGTCTTTTTATTCTTTTTTTATTCTTTTTCCCATGCGTATATCTTAATCATTTCGTTATTACACATCATGTAACACTGTTACAGCCTTGTACTAATTTTAACAAATGAGATTTCACCATATGCTACTGATATCAAAGTTTATCAGTAGACTACATAAATATGTATCGTCATAATCACAGTATTATAAAAAGTCAGAAGAGAAATACATAAGAGAATGTTGCAAAATTTGCGATGCAAATATATTGTCATAAGTAATTACATTAAATAAGCATATTTCTAATAACAGAAAATTACTATGGTATTGATAGTGTATTTGCATAAGAATGATTTCATTAGATCTCTATATTATTATAATATTTTAATGTTCATATTTAACTTGAGATATTATTTATTTGTTTTTCTACAGGCAAATGTGTTATTTATTTATTTTTATTTTTTCAGAGTACCAAACCGTAAAAAAATATTACCAAACATTTTAAGTGCAATTGGTCAGACGCCTCTTGTTCGATTGAATAATATTCCTAAATCTTATGAAATCAAGTGTGAAATATGTTAGTAAAAAAGTAGTTTTTAGTATCATATCTTAGAAAACAATAGAAAATTCTATCTTCTTTTATAAATAAAAGAAAATTTTTATATTCTATTATAGATGTGAAATGTGAGTTCTTTAATCCTGGAGGATCTGTCAAGGATAGGATAGCGCATAGGATGATTGAAGATGCAGAAAAAAAAGGCCTTATAAAACCAGGTTATACAATTATTGAGCCAACCAGTGGCAATACTGGCATTGGTCTAGCAATGACTGCAGCAGTCAAGGGCTATAGATGCATTATTGTGATGCCGGAGAAAATGTCTAATGAGAAAGTTTATGTGCTTCGCGCTCTTGGTGCAGAAATAGTCAGAACGCCGACCGAAGCTGCCTGGTACAGTCCGGAGGCACATATCAGCGTCGCACAAAAGCTGCAAAAAGAAATACCTAATAGCATTGTTTTAGACCAGGTATTTCTTTCTCAAAAAAAAAAAATATATATATATATATATCTTTAAAAGAATGATATATTTTGACTTACGTTTATTTGACGCGTATTATAATTGTAGTATACAAATGCTGGTAATCCATTGGCGCATTATGATCAAACTGCGACGGAGCTTTGGGAACAATGCGATGGCAAGATAGATGTAGCAGTGATTGGCGCCGGTACTGGAGGAACCGTGTCCGGAATCGGAAGAAAATTGAAGGAATTATCGCCTAGCACAAAGATTATCGGCGTAGATCCTGTAGGCAGCATTTTGGCACAGCCATCTGAGTTAAATGGGAACGGTGTTGGTTTCTACGAAGTTGAAGGCATCGGGTATGACTTCGTACCTACAGTTCTAGATCACAATGTGGTTGATGAGTGGATGAAGACTGAAGACTACGAGTCGCTAAAAGTAGCACGAGAATTGATTCGCAAAGAAGGATTGTTGTGCGGTGCTAGCAGTGGGTCAGCTCTGTCGGCGGCGTTAAAAATCGCCAAAGACTTATCTGCGGATAAACGTATGGTTGTTCTCTTGCCGGACAGCATACGAAATTATTTGACAAAATTTGTATCAGATCAATGGATGGAAGCTCGAGATTTTTTGGTAAAATTGTTTGTGTATCTAAGATATCGTAAATTTATATTATTACAAATATATTGCGTATTTATTAAATTTTAACTCTCTTTAGCCTTCCGAGCCTATAATAGAAGAAAATAAATGGTGGTGGAATATACCAGTATCAAAATTACCATTAAAGAAGATGATATTATTAAAAGGGATGTCATGTGAAAATCTTATGGAACTTCTCAAAACTTCTAATCACATTCGGCAATTGTTGGTAACTGACGAGAAAGACATATGTGTTAAAGGTGTTGTCACATCAGATGCGCTTTTATCTAATTTAATCTCCGGTACTGTAAAACCAAAGGATTGTGCCGAGAAAATTATGACTAAGCAGTTTACGAAAATTACATCCTCAACTAAACTCGGCAAATTGTCACGTATCCTTGAAAAAGAATCTTACGCCGTGGTTGTAAACGATAATGCTTTAGTCGGACTTGTAACGCAAAATGATATTTACGATTTTATCACTAAAAATAATAAAAATATTCAATAATGGATATAAAACATTATCATGTGATTAAACAAGATTACACTATATATGTACTTAAATAATTAAGAAGGCTAAGTACATCACAGGTTTTCTTGCTTTATAATTTTGTATTTGATACTACTCATGAATTTGTATTTAAATTTTATGTCACTTGATATCTGCATAAGAAAAAAAAAAATATAAAATTTGTATCATTTATAAATTTTTAGCATTTAGCAAGCAAGCTTCATTTTCGATTTTTATAATTTTACAAATAATGAAAATGTAAAAAGATATAGATAAATGAAATAAAAAATGGAAAGTATAAAATTGTAAAAACATATATAATAGATATATGATCAAACTTCTCTAACGAAAACTTCTATCAAATTTTTATATATTTATTTCCTAAAGAAAATCTCAACAACTTGAAGTATATCAAAAGAGAATTTTCGCATCAATATTTCTTTTTCTATTATAAACAACACAACAGGTAAACTTTCTGCTTATTCAATGTATTCTTTAAAAATTTATAATTTTTTTTTGTAATTGCCAAATAACATTGAATTCACTATAATAGGCCGAGAATATGTTTGAATAACTGATAATAACAACGAGTTATCTTATTAGACAAGATCTTAGATATCTAATAATCTATTTCTTTTTTTTTAATTTTTTTATATAAATTCAAAATAAAAAATGCTTATATCATCAACTATGTGCCATTATTTAACAGATTTACAACATAGCAACTTAAAACTAAAGCTAAATTTTTCTCTTTAACTTTCTTCTTTATTAAAGATTAAAAATGTTTAAAAATTATAATTAAATTGTGTCTAAATCTCTGTAAAATTTTTTTATATCTCTATAATTCAAAAAACTCATAAGTCAAAAATCTTTATAATTCAAAATATCTATTTTCTTAATATTTGAATTAGAGTAATTTCAACTGTATATTAATTTCTCATTTTAAAATATCCCAGAAAATGCTTCTCATTTTAAAATATCCCAGGAATTGCTTCGTATGAAGTATATAACAGTTATTACATAAGATCAGAAATATCTGGGAATATTAATGGTTTATTTTCTTTAATTAAATATAATAAATATATATATATATATATATATATATATGATATATGATGAATATCTATTATATTCTCTTGAGTCTCATACAGTATAAGAGTTGCTTTACTGTTATATATACTTTTTTTATACATACTTTTACACTTTCTTATTTCTCAAATTGGTCAAAACAGCTATTAAATCTTTTGGACTTGGACATGAAATTTGCAACTTGGTAGTGTAACAGTTTCTGCTGTAACCGTACTGATAATTCCAAGATTCGCTAAGCTACCTCGCAGGAGGCCACAAGTGAAAGCCAACAGACGTGGACTCTCCTTGAGGTACTGCTTGCTATTACTCGTACCGACTTTATCCAATAACCTAAAGGCATTGTCTTGCAATACATATACTCCGTGATGATTAGTCCTGAGATTATCAATCTGTTTGTGATACAGGCTGGACCAGAAATCCGTACAGATAAACTTAATCATATCTAATTCATCCTTGAATCTGCTCCATTCTCTTGTCAGCCGTTCAATGATTCTGTATCCGACGCTGAATCCCATCCATTCTAGACGCGAGAGTTCCTCCTCGCCTTCCTATTGAAGGAAACAAACGAAACACTTTTAGAAAACTCTTTTTGCGCAATAACGCAATTTCTTGCGCGTACAAAAGTCTCATTTATATTTTTATGCCGATTACTCACTGCATTGGACGATCTGCTCAAGACGTAATTGACCAGCTCAGCGTGCAAATATTCAAAGAGACAGTCGTCGGCTTCCCCGGTCACGCTAGGATTAGCTTTAGAATCAATTATTTGTTGCTTCATTCTTATTGTTTTTCGTTTTACTCGATTACGCGCAATATACGTTTCTACGTGCCACGTATTTCTCACAGAAAACGCATTAAACAATCTGAATACATGGCCGTCAATTTTTCTAACGAATTAATTACTTTCTCACATGCATTCGATCACAAAGTATTCTCACGCATATCACAAAATATGATAAAATATATATATATATATATATATATATATATATATATATATATGACAATTTTGACAGACAAGTACGCATGCGTCGTGAAGCGATTATATGATAATGTAGTGTACCATATTGGTAACCATGGAAACTGCAAAACATATTCGCTGCTGAATAATCATATCGTATATCGATAATTTTTTTTTCATATTTGTATAAAGATATGTTAAGTTGAACGATCTTCTTAGATTTTATTTGATAAAAAATCTTAGAAAGTAAGTCATGAGAGAAATATAATTCAATCATACTAATCACTCATTTAATTTACGCAAGAGAAATTTTTATTTAATATACAATTAAATGAATATTTTAATAATTAATTTATTGTCTGCATATTTTCACTAAGAATATTTTTATTATGAATATTTTTAATTATGTTATACAATAAATTGTATATTCATTGATCGATGTGTTATTTATATATAATTAATATAATAAGCAACAATAAATGTTATTTAGATTGATAATTATAAATTTTTAGGATAAAACTGGACATGGAGAAATATATCATCAATGGTCAGATCGGTGAAGGAGCGCAAGGCTTGGTCCTAAAAGCATTTGATACGTCCAAAGATCAAGAAGTAGCGTTAAAAAAAATTCTAATTAAAAAAACCGAAGGTGGCCTTCCCATCTCCATTATACGTGAAGTGAAAAGTTTGCAGCAATTAAAACATCCCTATGTATAGCTTTCTTCTATCTAATACCTTCAATCAGAAAGAATTAGTATTAAAGTATTCACTAATTTTTTCTTTTATTAATTTACTTTCATGGTCATTGTATTATATTATACATGTACGTAGGTCGTTGAATTGTTGGATGCTTTTCCAAGTGGTTTAGACTTTGTGATGGTATTCGAATACATGCCAACAGGTTTATGGGAAGTATTGAGAGACACCGAGATATCCTTGACACTGGCGCAAATTAAAACGTATATGAAAATGTTGTTGGAGGGTATAGCGTACGTGCATGGCAAAAATATAATACACAGGGTATCCAAAATATTGTTCCTCTTATCTCAGAAAGAATCTGGATATACATGATATCTCTTCTAGAACTCCTTAAGAATGTTGAAATCACATTTCAGGATTTAAAACCTGCGAACTTGTTGATCAGCGAGAAAGGTATTTTGAAAATTGCTGATTTTGGCTTAAGCAGATTGATGTGGCGGGATGGCATAAAGCCATATTCGCATCAGGTTGCCACAAGATGGTATCGAGCACCGGAACTACTTTATGGGGCACGATATTACACATCCGCAATTGATATGTGGTCGATTGGTTGCATATTCGGTGAAATGCTGAACGCATCGCCATTATTTCCAGTAAATATTCTTCCTAACTAAAATAAATTAAATTATATAACAATGCTGCAATTACAGGGTGAAACTGACATCGAACAATTGGCTATAGTCTTGAAATATTTGGGTTCACCTACATCCGAATCTTGGCCCGAATTAACTTCGTTACCGGATTATAACAAAATCACCTTTCCTTATCACAAAGGCACAACGTGGGAGAGAATCATTGAAGACGCTCAGCCCGAAGCTGTTGATCTTATCAGGCAGATCTTGATTTATAATTCGTCAAAACGTCTCACAGCTGAACAGGTATGATATATATACAATTATATTATGATATTTGAAGTGATATAATCAAAAATAAAGATTCCTGTTATTCTTGGATATTCAATTGATTACTATTTCAGAAGAGATTTAATGGGATTTATTGATTTTTAATTTTTAACAAATATACATTTATGTATAATTTACATAATTTGTTGTCCGTTTATCGGCCCATTAAATCCCTTTTCAATTATTTATACATACAAATTATATTATCCTCTTGATTAATACTTTTCTTGTATTGTTCATACAGGCATTATGTCACATATATTTTTATTCAAAACCATATCCTTCCATGAAAAATTTAATAAAACCACCGCAAGATCATCGCCTCCGAGTAAAACCAAAAGAAATCGATCCAAATGTGCAAGCAAGTACGCTTTTCGAAAATCTTCTAAGCATTGTATAATAGTGTTACGAGGCGTATATTAATGGTATGTTGATATACATGGAAAATATTAATCATAAAAAAAATTGGAAAATTAACAATTCCATATTAATTTAATAGATTTTTTATTTAACTTCCATTCCTATAAAATGCAAGTATTCTCCTAAATATCTCTCGATTATATCCCTCAACTACTGGCTTACCATTATCATATTCAGCTTTTTTATAAAGCGTCAACGGCGGCAAAGCGCACCAGAAATTCTTCGTGTTAGTATCATTAGTGTCTAACGAATTGAGTTGAAATATGAAAAAGTGATAATTCTTCCCATCTGACTGAATGCACTGTACGGTCACGGGTTCTGGCAGTTTCTTCACAGATAAACCAAACTTTTGTCGTGCACAGGACACTGCCGCGGTGTATGTTTTTAACAATGTGCGACCGATAATTTGATTCTGCGTCACAGGTAATTCTGTCAGATTTTTCACTTCCTCAGGATCATAATGCACAAAGATGGTATGGACATTTATCCAAGGCGAAGTTGTGCTGACAGCTATTATTAATATAAAATATTCATAATATTAGAAGTATACAATATGTGTTGAAAATAATAAGCTTAAACTTACGATACATCTCTTCAGTTTTATAAAAGTTTGTCTCGTCCAAGCCAATAGTGTAATGTAATGGATACATATTTGGCAAATCTATTTCCATGGAACTATTGGAACTTTCTATCGGTTTTAAAAGATTTGCCGACATGATCATTACATCTGATCTTAGGATGAATTGGATGAAATCTGACTCTTTATCTGAAAATCATTTTTATATTATATAATATCTGAATAAAGTATAAATACATAATTCAATATTTTAAATATCTAATTTAGTTACCCAAGTTTAATTTTGTAATCCCATCATAAAATACACAACGTTTTTGCGCGATATCTGGACCTGATAAGGACTCACAAAGTTGTACAAATTTTTTAGATAAGTTCCGCCTATAGAAATAAATATATATATATAAATGTATATGTATTTCATATGCCAAAAAATACTTAATTTTTAGTTTACTAACATTTTTCTGCAATTAGTTATGCCATAATCTCTGGGATATACCCATGAAAGTTTTTCAGGATTTTTTTTCTTTGGTAATTTTTCTTGATGAGCATCAAATATATTTGAAGTATAAATTATTCTGAAAATGCCAAGAAGTGTGCAATAAATAAACAAAGAATTAAAAAAGAATTAAATTCAATATACCTTTTTACTATGTCATCTATGTGTTCTGGCAAATCTGGAAACGAATCTTGGATATAATTCTGACTGTTCGGCAGGCATACAGTGTTCGTTAATATCTGTGCTTGGGAAAAGCCTTCTTGCAAAACATTGTGATCCTTAAATATTAAGCAAGTTTGAGCTTTCCAATCAGGATGTGTTTCATCAAATGATAGTTCTCTAGGTTTTAGAAATTCTAAGTTTAACCTGATATAAGATGTAATTTATGATCAGTATCAAATATAGCATAATATAAGCATGTAATCTATGAAAAATATAATTATAGAAAAAAAATACTTTGGATGTATCTGCTTTGGGCAGGCCACTTCTGAAGCATCCTTCACCTGAATCCCTAATGTTGACAGATATCCTTCTGCCTTAGTAATAGGTATCTTGCGTTCTCGTTTGACATACCATAATTTAGCAATCTGTCTACCTATATGTTGTTTATACAACACACGCGTGAGTTTCATTGTGTTTTATCTAAAACAAATACATTAATAATATCCGGACAACGTTGAGGTTTCCTATTTCCTATTCCTATATTATATCCTATTTTATAAAAAAATTCTTCTTTCTTGGTATAGATATTAAGCTTTTATCAATCAATATAAAAAATAAAATGTCGAGATTTGATATCGTGACTCACATCGATTAAAAATAACAAACTCAAATTAAATAATATTGTTAAATCTCCAATATATTCGGCGCATGAAACGTAACCTATAATTTTTTTAACTAATTTAAAGGGTCCGTTCCGTTTCACACATCGAGCGCATAGATAGCAGAGACTGCGCTACGGCATAGATAGCGTTCCGTTTCACTAATGCGCAGTATGTGCGCTTAGAAACGGAACGGTTTAAATGCGATTTGATGCAATTTGACGGGAATAAAATTTATTAATAATAGTGATGGTGAAAATGAAAAATTTATTTTAAATAAAGAATTAGAGATATTATATCTCATTTTAATGGTTAATACTACGCGAGGAGAAATAATCGTATCAGAAAAATTATCCGATTATGTCGAAAGAGTTATTCCCGGCTATTCGAGAACAGCATTCAAAGAACATTTTCGGTGAGTAATAATTATTGAATTAAAATTAAAAAATAGAACAAAATTTTTCATTAATATGATCATAATCTAGAAAAATAATAATTGTAAATAATTAAAACATATATATATATATATATATATAGTTTTATACGTTGAATTTTTTTAAGAAGCAGCTAGTTATCGTTAATTGGTTTATGGCTACACCTGGTTTAAAAAAAACTTATATGCGCAGGCGCGCATAGCTTGTCACAAGTTTTACTTATAGTAGCTAATGCGTTTTTCATGCGCTAGTGGTGGGAGGAATCTAGGGATATCGATACATCTAGGGATATCGATACATTATCGATGGCTGCGTTCAGCAGAGAAAGCAGATCAGTGAGCGTTCAGTGATTCTTTATTATGATTGGTTTCTACATTCTTACATTTAACGAAGATCTAAAGGCAAGGATTATATTGAAAAATCACTAAGCGCTTACTGATCTGCTTTCTCTGCTGAACGCAGCCAATGCGCGCATTAGATGAAATGGAACAGTTGCTATGCGATTTATGCGCATTAGTGTCGGTCCACAATAAGTATTTAATCTTTAAGCCGTAAGAAATTGACTAATCATAGTCGAGTATTCTTTTCATATTCGATTATAATTGGTCAATTTCTTACTTCTTAAAGCTTAAATCACCTATTGTGGACCGACACTTAGTGTTGGTCTACAATAGGTGATTTAAGTTTCAAGAAGTAAAAAATTGACCAATCATAATCGAATATGAAAAGAATAATCGCTTATGATAGGTCAATTTCTTACGACTTAAAGATTAAATATCTATTGTGGACCGAGACTTATGCGTGAAACGGAACGTATCCCAAGTTACATCGGTAATACAGAGGGTGCAGCATTATTTGCTGAATTATAGTGACTTGACTTATCGATGTTGAGTCGATAACCATCAACGCGCGCGCGCGCACTTTTTATCGAAAGGGACATTAGCAAATTAGATAAATTCAAATCTAAAAATTTAAAAAAACCCGACGGGAATATAAATCTTATCTTAGCTATAAAAATGACGATCAATATCGCAAACATAAAGATACTTAGCTTGGCAATTACCAAGGCAGAGAATAAAAGTGTACAATACAAAATATATATTTAATATTTTACCATTGAGCATATCCATTTTTCAATATATATTTCATATAATAAAAATTATATAATATAAATAAAAATTATATAATATAAATAAAAAATTATATAATAAATCCCTTTTATCCTTTTCTGTAAATAAATTTTCTCTACAAATCCCTCGTAGAGATTAAAAATGTATATATCAAAATATTTATCATCATTATACAAATTTATAAGTTAACGTGTTTTCTTCGTAGCAGCATCAGGATTAAGTATTTTGCGTCTTTGCGCAAACATGTGCAAGTAAAGTTGTGGAAATGCTACAAACAGACAAATATTAATAAATAATTCTCGTTTTACATATTTTTTGTATTTACATATTCATTCTCAATACTTACATGGAATGTAAGTTAATACGACTGTTACCAGAAAATACAAATAACTAAACGTGAAGTTCCATTTGTTCGGTAGAGTGTAGCTCCAAGAGTCAGGATTAGCAGTAGCGTATTTTATGGCAGAATAGAAACACAACAGTTCACCAGTAATGCCCAATGGATATAATATAATAAATGTGGTATATCTAAAAGAACGTTTCTACTTTAATATAACTTGAACATAAAGTAAAAATAATTTTAATTAAGACAAAAGATTAATCACCTCAGCCAGACTAATACATATGGGACAATATTGATGAGATTTACAAAATAATAAAAGTATCTAATAATTTCTGTAATAGACCACGCGATAAGAGCTAGTGGAAGACCTGGCGATGAAGCAGCGTATGTGTAAGGAGTAGCCAGGATAACCGCGACAACAACTCCAACACGACTTAAAACTTGTAACGTTGTGATTATAACATTAGACGATACCATACCAGTTGCTGCATGTATTATCTAAAAAGAAAGTTTGACTTGAGATTTTAAATTATGTCTAGTTATATATTTAGGCCTAACTCTTAGATATTATTAAATACCTCTAACAGAGCTGCATTCTGAAAAATGATTATGGGCAGCTTAATCTTATCCCACAAGCTGCTGCCAGTGGAAGGACTGATATAATATTGTATAATCTGATACAATATGTAACTCCATCTAAAATAAAGAATTTATTTTGAAATATATCTATATTTTAACATACATGTTATATATTCCTTTTTATATATATTTTTATATTTCTATATCCAGAGAAACAAATAAAAAATAATAAAATTTATAGTTTTCTTTAATAAAGAAAACAAAGTAAAAAAGTAAAAAATATAGAAAAAAACATTTATGAAAAAAATTTAGCAAATCCCAAGTTGTTCATTTTCCTTATTCTTTCAATATCATAGGAAAGCTTTAACGTACCCCAGAGTTTGTCCGAGATTATATGATAATAAATAGAGCTTTGCGAGAGCACCTGCTTTCTTGGATTTCGTTCCTGCCATATTTATATTGCTCAAATATTATTTTACTCCTTCCTTCCTCTTTCTTTTTCTTTGGCTTTAGTCTAGCAAGGGACTGACACAAATAGTGTATATACAGACAAAAATTATGAAAAGACGAAATATTCTTAACACTCCGAACAGAACTCCACTTCGCTCTTGAATGATTCGTGTCAATTCAAGTCAATAGTTTTATTTAGTATTAATTTCAACTCTGAAAACAGACGTAATCACTTTTTTAATATGAAACATACATACACATATGTAAAAAAATTCTTAATCATGCGCTACGCACAGAGTCGTCGCGCATTTAATTATTGATGAGGACACGAAGCATAAATATATCGAGTTACGGTCTTTTTGGCTCTGTCATGATTTCATACATATTCAAACTATTGTTTCGCTGTTTAGTGCCGGTATTGAAAACCTATAATATATGTGACACATACTATACATATTTAGTATTGAAACGAATATCGAAATGCAATCTTAGCACCATTCAGCATTTAATTTGGGAGATTAGCACATCGGCATATTTACGCATTTTTCGTCAACTTCTCCCTCTCTCTTTCCCTCATCACCCTTTTTCTCTCTTTCCCTCTCTCACTCGCTCCAATATGTAAATTTCCGGGTTTTCTTTTTAACCGACATGAAAAATAAAAAAGATTATTATCTTATCACCATTTGTACTCGAGCGATCTGATTTACTAACGCTCGATAAATAATAAACGGCGCATGCGCGATTAAATTTTTTTTTATGCATCTTGCATAGGAACGCGCCTGAAGATCGCGTAATTGGCGTCGCGATAGTCTTGTTTTTGTTTAGATATTTGATTACGGCCGTACATGCATTCACGGTTGTTTCTCGAATAAATCGCGTGTCAAACTATTTGATAGAACGATTGAGCGTACCCGAGAGACGGAGAACGAAATAAAGGGAGACGATCTTGTCGGTGTATCGCGAGGAGAAAAAAAGAAAGTCAACGCCCCCTTCGCATTGCATACACACACACACACACACACACACACACACACACACACGCACGCACACACACGCACACATATATATATATAATCTTGGAGGACGTCCAGGTTCTCTACGAAGTCCCCGCGAGCACTTGAAATCCGCGCGATTCAGATTTACAAGAAATAATGACATGCTACGTCAGGATCCTCGTTGCGCGAGTTATCGCGCTCGACCTTGTGCATTTTTCATCATTCGATCGCAGTTGTAATCTCATGAGGCAATAATCTTATCTGAGGTAACACACAGTAAGACGCGAGACAAACATCATCTAATCCTCCTCGTCTCGTGTATGGCAAAGGGGAGTCCTAGGCACGCAATCCTGTGCAGTGGAAAGCTAACGCCAAGATGTATCAAATTGTCGAGCTGATCGTGAACAGCGCTTTGCTATGGATATTCCTCGAGACCGTGCTGAGCGTCCTGGTCACCGTCTTGTATGAGTTTTGTGTTCCCTGGATCGTTTGGGGTACATTGATTGTCATGGTAGCGCTGAAATTGGCCCGTGTGTCCCCACCACCTGTCGACACTGTGCAAGAAGTGCTCGGCGTGAACCCGTTCCTCCTGGGCAAAGATAACTCCGTGTCCGAAAACAACGGTAACGGAGAGCAATATTGCATGCGAGTGGTGGCCCATCGTGGTGGAGGACTCGATTATCCTGAGAACAGTTTGTTGGCTTTCCGAAACGTAAAGTTACATACACTTGGAAGCATAACTTATAGTACTTAAGATTTATTTCCAGAGTTTTGTTTCTCCTAGAGTTTTGTGTGTCTCTCTCGATTGTTGTTTGCCTGTTTAACATTATTGTTGCTTGATAATACTGATAAAGCTTAGGAACTCTTTAACAAAGTACTGATCCATCGATAACATTGATGCATCATTCTGTTTTGATTAGCAAATATTTCCATTATACTAAGTATAAGAAATAGTTCATTTAAATACAACTAAAGATTTAACAAAGACTAATAAACGAGCAAACAAGATAATATCAAATTATATGTATTTTTATTTTACTTTAATAGAATGATATTTTAATTTGTGAAGTTTTTTCTTAGTTAGGATACATACAAGAATTATAAAAGATTGTGTTTAATTTTTATCAATATGATTTAATATATTCATCATGTTTGCTCATTTATTGGCTATTGAATTCTTATCTATTCCCATTGTATATAATTCTAAGTATATTTATCTTGCGATGAATATACATGTTAACTTTAGGTACATCTATTAATGCATTATCTGTATTTTTTACAGACCAGAAAAAAGGGCTGTACTGCAGTAGAACTCGATTTACGACTAACAAAAGATAACATTCCAATACTATTCCATGATCCAACAATTGAAAGACTCACAGGTCAGATGGGAACAATCAGTGAAATGACATGGGAAGAATTGAAGGAATTTGATATAACTTATAATCATCCACTTAAGTATGATCATATATTTGTCTTTTTTTTAACTTAATTATAATTTTTTATGTGTATAAAATTGTTTTATAACATATCGGAGTATTTTAATTAAGAAAAATGATTGTTTTGCCAAAGGAGCAAATTTTTCGAAGGTGAGAGGATCGCGCTGTTGCATGATGTGCTGCAGGAATGTCTAAACAATGAACAAAGAATAATTATAGATATAAAGGAGACAAGGATGGATGTCGTGCAAGTTGTTCTAGATACATACGAGAAATATCCAAAATTATTTCAGAGAGCCGTCATATCGAGTTTCAATCCAATCATAGTATACATGGTAAATATCGGCAAATATTGATCAGTTTATACATCTGTTTCATGAATATATATATATATATATATATATATATATATATATATATATATATATATTATATTTTTAATTTTATGTTTAGATTAGAAAAAAAGAACCGCATATTGTTTCGAGCCTTGCTTGGAGGCCGTACTTTTTTTCGAGAACTTCGTATGCTGGTCTAGAAGCACCTGGTCCAGTACGATTTCACAATCCGTTTAAACATATGGCAGCTTGTATTTTGGAAGTTTTATATGAATGGCTATTACCGCGTTTTGTCTACTACATCGTTGGCGTTTCGGCCGTGCTGTTGCACAAGGACATAGTGAATCCGTATGTAATTGTTGCTAAATTTTTATAAATTTCATTTGCAAGAACGAATATATATATATATATATATATCATATATATATATATATATATACACACACACACACACATACACACACAAACACGATGTTTTTTTGTTTTAGACGCGTGATAGAACGATGGCGTGAACGCGACATCCGCGTGATAGCATGGACGGTAAATCGGCCATCAGAGAAAACCCACTTTTCGAGGTTTTTCAAAATCACTTATCTAACTGATACGTTGCATCTAGAAAAGGACATGTAGTAATGTCCAATATTTGTTCAGTATTAAATTTCAAAGACTTGTACTATACATACGCTGGCATTATGCATGTACAAATTTTTCTACTTTTTATTATATAGATCATATAATATGTCACAATATCAATTATCTAGTCGGGTCATAATAAAAAAATTGACATAATGACTCTTACAACTTAGATTATAAGGCACTTATTTTATAATGTCTTGTACGAGCGCATGTGTATGCGAATAGCGATAATAAAATTATTCGTTACATTCAAGATTGGACGGAGTCATTGTTTTCCTGCATTATAACGAGGTCCGTTATTATTTTCTAATTATCAGGAGTAAATTAGTTACGACTAAAAAAATAATCGTAATTAATTTTATAGCCGCGATGCATATTATATACACAAAAATGTCTATAAAACATCCATTTTTCATATATCAAATAAAAATGTTCGCGATAGATTGTTTTATGATTGCACAGATAATACAATAAATATATATATGTAAAAATATATAATGGTCATAATCATGTTTCGCAATTAGTATTAAATATATTTGCTTGATTATCAATGCCTAATATCGAATGCAATATTCATACTCATTATTACTTAAAATGATTTCAATAATGCATTAATTTCTTTAGATGATAATGTTAAAAAATGGTATTGACATTTTATACAGCAGATTGATCAAAAGATTAAAAATAAGTACTTAAAAGATTATTATATAATGAAATTGTATAAAAAATCAGAGCAATATAAAAAATTTGTAAATGCACGATATTTGAATTTATTACAAACATTTTTTCAAACGATAGTGGTAAGTTTACTTTTACGAGATTCCATACCTTCGATGAGACCAGTCAATAAATCTTCCATTTCTGTGGTGGCACGTTTCAGTTTACAATTGTCATTACCATCATATGAATCTATAAAAAGTATATGAATCAGCTTACATACGCACCTGCGTGTCACGTTGCATAACTTACCATCGAGTAAACAGTCATTGGCAACCATATTTTGCAGTCTGTCTAATATATCATTAAGATCTCCTTGAATATTTTGCAAACTACTGTGCTGTGAATGTTTGTCCGGACGCTGCAGGGAAGATGGAGTATTATCTCTGTGAATGCCAGTAGGAGATTGAGAAGCTATCAGTGATGTATCATTATCTGTACTATTAATTGCCGTATTGACCGCATAATTACTCTCTTTGCAATTCGAGTTACCAGCGGCCAACCATTGAGAGAAACCACTGTCAGTTGGATTCAATTCCCTTCTTCTCGTTCCTGATAATTTAACGCGTATTCATTTAAATTTACTGATCCTTTCTAATCATACGTAATGTAACGTAATAATAAACATACTTGGTACTCACCTCCAATCCAAGTACTTAATTCTATTCGACTATTTTCTGGTATGTTAGCGAATCCAGTATCCGTAAAAGTCTCTTTGATGCAAGGAAGAGCATTGGCGTTATCTTCGTCTGTTGTACGCTCTATAGGTGATGATGTATTGAAACTATCTAATATTAATTTTGTATTTTTTCTATGTTGCAACTTGGTTTCTTGCTCGCCTATGCTATCTTGCCTGATAATTGGGCTTAATTCAAATTCTAGAGGTAAAGCCGTTAATCTGGATGATAAAGGTCGTAGCATTGGTGTGCTTTGCATGCGATTAATAATCTGTGGCGCCTGAGTCGAATCGGTGAATAAACATTTCTGTAAAAATTAGACTCAATAAAAATTATATCTAAATAATTTTTAATTTAATATTAAGCATTATACCTTAAGCATTTTCAGTCTCTGCAATTGAGATTCGATGGTTGCTCTATGACGTTGTAGCCTCTCTGCTTTGGTACCTTGTATATCTAACAGCTCAATTTGCAATTGTCGATTTTCCTCTTCCAAGTGCGTTATGATACTTTGTAATTCCTTTTGTGGGTCAGACAGAATTTTTCGTTTCACTGTGCTTCTTAATGAGCCGTAATCCATTCGTCTAATTTCGTTGCTACATGAAAAGTATTTTTCTATTATAAAGTATATTGCATAATAGTTTATAAAACTGTAAAAGTACAGTTTGTATGTGCAACAAACCTGGCAGGTTCTGTAATCGAGTCTTCTATCGTGACTGTTCTGGTGGGGCATAACCTTAACTTATTTCTGACCACTTCAATAATCAATTTTGTAATTTCACGATGTGAAGTCTATGAAAGAATTGCCATTGAGTGATGTATTTCATTCATTAAAGAACAGAAATTTAAATGTTATACCTTTACACAATATTCGCGAATTGGATGCTTCAGTTTGTGCTTATTTGATGTTTTTCCCAAGAAAAAACATTCTTGGCATTGATGATATCCCGTACATTTCAAACATGTATACCGTGGTCCCTGTACTGGTGTTACTTTACATGAGGAACATCTGATGTTATGCACAACTGCAAATAAGAATTATTCATTTTTGTGTCTAGACATGTGATAATTTAAGTTTGTTACTTACTGTGTTCTGCAGATTTTATTCGATTGAATGTTGTAATCCAGAGTAGTAACGGAGGTTCCTGCATGATCCACGTAGCAAATTCTGCTTCAGTAACTCCAAGACCACCTTGAGACTGTAAAATGTATTGATCAGATAATAGAGCTTATTTTTTAAATAGATGGAAGATAAAATTAATTCTTACCTTAACAAAACAGGCATCTATATGTGATTGAATCTGCTCATATCCATATGCTATACTTTCTCCTAGCATTTCTGTTATTTTGCAGATATTTGTTAATAAGGTGTGCAAGCTAGCCCGAGATAGACATGCATTATGATCGGCTAATTGTTGATATAAATATCCATATTTCTCTTGTAATTTACCACTGCTCAATAATACTAGTGCAACCTTTACTGAGAATACTAAAATATTTCCAGTACTTCGTCTGCAATGTTAAACATATTTTCAGATTAGAATTTTCTTCATTCTTTATAATTATTATCAATAGTATGTATATACAAATTTGAAGAAAGATACTTTCAATTGGCAACAAAATCATAAAATATATTGATATTATTAATAAGAAGAGATAAAAACTTACTTGTCAAAAATGTTCAAAATATAACTTGAAGCAAGTTTAGTCACCAAATTAACATCAAAATTGAAATTACTTTCTTTTTTTGCTGCGAAATAAATATCTGACAAAACATCTTCAATTTCACTCGGATCTAAATTAACACAATTTTCAGTGATAGAGAGCCTATGACGTTCAAATACTCCAGCTATTAATTCCAATTGTACATGCATCACTAAGAAAAAAATAAAATTATTTGAGAAGACTAGTGAAAGTTTGATAAAAAATAAAGAAGATAAAGAAAACTCACTGTATAATTCCTTATGTAATATTTGCATTTTTGCAGCAGTTCTATAAGATGCATAACGAATAGCATTACACTCTTGCATAGACCGCATAATATTCTCCATAATGAAATATCGTCACACTTCAGATTATTTGATACTTATCTATAAATATTTCATATAAATATATAAACATATATTTTAGTATTAAAAAAGATATAATTCTAATTTCGGATTGTTATGTTTTAAGACTATTAAAAATAATAACAGATAGTGCAAGTAAATATTTATAAACTGCAAATATTTATAAGTTGCAAAAGCAAATATTTATAAACTTATATAAATTCAGAAAGATTATTAGATGCTGAAAATCAAGAAATGCTTACATTACCTATTTTTGTGTTTAAATATGTCTTTTCAGTCTATATCCATTTGTTTATAAATATATAAACTGAAATCTTTGTACGAGTCACAGAAAATTATTTAAGTTTTACACGAAATTATCTATTCTTTATTGATAAAAGATAATAATATATTTCTAAATATTCTCTGTTTATTCATATTTGTTTATAAAATACATTATTATAAAAAACATTATTTGTGTCAATACAAAATCGACACTAACTGTATCAAAAAACGATACGATTGTGTTCTTTAATATTGCGTTTAATACTTATACGTATAGCAAACATTCAGAAAATAAGTTTTTAATTGCACACAATCAGTAGCATAAACAATCACTTAACATTCTGTGTATATTTCTGATTAATCAAAAAAATTAATCAATGTTATGATATTAATTTGACAGACGACTCGTACACACAATTAATGACGACTCGTACACACAATTAATGTGAAACCAAAATAAGTTGCAAGTACATTAGAGAACAGAATTAATCTGAAAATTTTTAAAAGTAGCTTGCTCTCTATCATCTCAACATAATTTTGTAGTTTAAACTAGTTTTGTTAGATCGTGGGGGATTGAGATCCCCCCCACCCACTGAAATATAATAATACTAGAACGCGCATTGGCGCCAGAGTCGTGAAATGACAAGGAGAATCTTAAATAGTATCTTTATCTCTTTTTAATATAATCTAGGTCAGTTCATAGGGCGATATTCATAAATTGGTATTCTTTCTTCTAATTAAATTTCAATCTAAATCTCGTAATCTGATATGAATTTTTTTTTATACTTTGGACTTTGGATTCTGTTCAGGTATTTTCAGTGTTCATACTGTGGTTGCGTTCTGCAACTGTTGTGTTCACTTAACAACCGTTGCATAACGGTTGAGTAATTCATCAACGTAATTTAGAGACTTGAATTTAAATCAATTACATTGATGAATTACTTATCAATAAAGACCAATAACTACCCGCTCATTTAGATGCAATGAAGAACTAAAGAAGAATAATGTTACAAAATTTTATAAACAATTGCGAAACTGCTTTCTTTGCCAAACATAATTATTGTTCTTATTATTACCAAATGTTAAAAATGAAGAACGAAATTATCCACATTGTTAATTGACCAATAACCTTAAAATTTTCTGATTGGTGGTTCAGTGGAAAATTCCTGAATACCAAGCGATGTGAGTGGATGTGTTCCATCGTAACATAATTAAACATAACATTCCCGAGAACGAGTGAACATGTGTTATTGGGACGCTTCCTACGTTCTACGAAGAAAACCAGTTGGTGGTCGTTTTCATACTCCGATAATGTTCATTTTTTAATTTATTATCATGCAACTTCATAAACAATACATATTTACAAAATAATGTTATGATACATTTTTACAAAACATTTTTGTCCACTGTCATCTTTTATGGATAATTAAACAGGATTGATAATAATAAAAACCGTTTTAAATAATAAACAAATGTCTTCACGTTATAGATATGTACACAGATACTTTGTCTAAGAATCATATTAGAATGATAAATTATTAAATTAATATTATAAATTATCCCAATTTTAATAGTTATGTAAAGTATGGCAGTCTAATATTTTGACGATACGAGATGAATCTGAGTACATATACATATATATATTTACATGTACGTACATATCACTCTGAAGAACATATTACGAAATAATAAGACCAGAATAATGTCAAAAATATATATAATGTGTATATCTTAGATTGTTTCATTCGAATATATTTAAATAATTCTCTTTTCTTTTTGTATCTTTTTTTTCCTTGAATGTGTTAAGAACTTAACCGATAATCATTAGTGTATAGATTGCATAATTTTTTTTTTATAAACGTTTATTTTCCTCCTTTCAATATTTTTATTTTACGTTTTTTTATATGCTTTTTTATTTTGACTTTTCGCTTTTCCGCCTGTTGTTCTTTGACTGCTTTTTTGCGCGCCTAAAATAAAGCATGAAAATTAATTTGTACAATTAATAGATGCATAATTGTGAAAAAGATAATACATGTCTTACTTTTCTACTTTCGGGACTTTCGTTTCTAGGTCTAGCTGAATTTACGAATTTGCTTTGTTTATTATCTTCACTGCTTGTTTCGCTTTCATTTTCATTGTCGGAATTGTCACTATTTTCAGAAGAAGTATAGGAATCATTTTCTTTCTTCACATCTTTATCTTTATGTTTGCTAGCGAGGATCTCCGGTGTTTCTGCAGGTTTGGACAAATCTGCTTTTAAGCCTATTAGTGTCTTATAAATCAAATTTTTCCCAGATTTCGCGAGATTTATATCACGTTCCACATTGATCACCTACAAAAAAAATATGAAATAAGTAGTAAATAAATAAGTAGTTTTAACAGAACTTTTATTTGATTGTATGAATAAAGAAAATTATGTATAGTATGCTTGTAAATGATACCTGAGTCAATCTTTGAGGAATATAAGCATGTTTAAAAACTGCTTCTTCTATTTGTTGTTGCTGTGAATCATTTTCTCGATTTGCCTCCTGAATCCAAATATCCAGATACTCATCCATATTATTTTCATTTACAGTTGGATCCGTTATGAAATCAAACAATGCTTGAAGAGGCATAACTCCTACGTCATGCTTTTTAAAAAACGCTGAAGGAAAACAAAAAGTCAAATTATATATAAAGTCAACTATATATTTTTTATTTGAAGTGAAAATACTGAAATGTTCTCTATCACACCTGTAATATTGCTACAATCGTTTCTGAGAAATTCTGTTGCATTGCAATGATCACGATCCACAGCTTGCGAAACATCAATGACTACAATCGATCCGTTGTGATATAGCAAATTATATTCACTTAAATCAGCATGAACAAGTCTGCACTTGTTGTACATCTTCCACATAATTTCTATACATTCTCTGTATAACATCCTTGATTTTGATTCTGTAAGTACTGCATCCTTCAATTTAGGTGCTGCCCAGCCATCTGAACCTAAGAACTCCATCAGCAGCATATGCCCACCATACAAGATTGGCTGCGGTGCATGGACACCACCCTGTTCCAAACGCTTTAAATTAGAAAATTCCTTTTCCGCCCAAATTTTTACCATTTTGCGTGGATTGTGTAGAGAATGCACATGATCAAAACGGTATTCACCCCTGATATACTTCTCCCGATTTTTAAACGTCAGAATGGATGTCCGATATATCTTAATAGCAATTTCATCTTCGTTTTTTGACTTTGCATAATATACATTGGCTTCCTTCCCAGTTGAGATACAACCATTTATCTCTGCCAAAATCCCTCTTTCAAACAACTTGTGTAATTTCTTTTTTATACGTGAATCCAATACATTCTCACTTGTTGCATGATCACTTTTATCTTTTGTTCTCGCACGATCTTTATCAACGCGTTTATCATTTTCAATCAATACATTAGCTACATGGCTTGGCAACGATGGTCCCGCATACTTTTCCAAATTAATCTTATTCGCATAACGAGATAACAATTTGTGTTTAGGTTGATAATTTGACACCTTGGTAGATGCATTTTGAGTGTTGGGCCTCTGCAAATTTGTCTTTACAATAGTATTCTTTTCTTCATCCAAATCATAATCATTGTTATATAAGTAATTGTCGTCATTGTCTTCAACATTGATCATTTTATCATCTGTAATATGCAGATTGATCAATTCTGTCTCTAGCTGCTTTTTGGATTCCATATTAAATAAGGGTTTTCCTTTGAAAGTAGGGTTTTCCCTTTGTCTGTAGGAAATGACATGATGTAAGCAATACACAATAATTTTATAAATAGTTCTTGTAGCTTAAATCAGCCATCAATGCTATCTTTTGAGAATTAAAGATGCTAGTACCAGGTATAAATACGAGCAAAATATATGAAAACACTTACGTCAAAGACATTTCATCCTCGTCAGCATCACTGAATTGACCTTCTTCAAAATTTTCTGACATGACTGAATATTTTTTCGAACAGTAACCTGTTCTACATATTATTTTACAAATTGCGTAATGTTTCGTTACAACACGTGCTCGTATTTCATAAAATATTGTCAGAAGGAAAGCTAAGAGGGATTATACTGGCCCTCTTCTGCTCCTGCGATAGCGATAGCCGAAGAAGCAGATGTAGATGGCCTAGTTACATATGTCATTGTTGTGAATAAAAGAGGGCGCCACAATTGCGGGATAAAGACGAATATCATCTAGCATACAAGTTATTTAAAGCGAATTCAAGAAATTGAATTGTTGAATTTTAAACTAGCCATCTGAATTGTTAATTGTCAAGAATATAAACAATATGATATATATGATATTTCAAATGCATTAAAAGTACTGAGAATCAATTTCGAAATAGATCTGCTGGTAAAAGAAAAAAAAAAAGTAATTTTTATTTTGTACTAAAATGTAACATTTTACATATGCGATTACGTGTATTTGCGCATAAAAAAAATTTAATATTTTTATCGTGTTATTACAGATCAGTGATGGACGCAGCCGCTATTAGGGAGAGATTTTTAACAACCGGTTGTTCAATATTGGATGCAAAACTTAAGGGCGGTTTACCTTGCAGGGGTATCACGCAGATTTATGGTGCTGCTGGCACAGGGAAGACACAATTAGCTCTACAGATGTGTCTTACTGTTCAATTGCCGATAACCATGGGTGGTCTTGAAGCTGGTAACGTTCGAAAAGCTTGGAAAATGTATACTGACTCCTGAAAATTTAAGAGCAAACAAAAGACTTCATATTTCTAAAACATGACAGAATAGTTCATGTAGATCTTACAAATGTATGAGACTTTTTTAAATATTTTAAATAATAAAAGAAAGTTTTATACAATTATCAATTTTACAAATAACAGATTTTTGTGCTATGTTCGTATTCTTTTCTTTTTTCTTATCTGGAATTCTCTTAAAATATTTATGTCATTATTGTGAATATTTATGTCATTATTTATGATGAAACTATTGATGTTAACAGGTGCCATATATATTTGCACAGAAACTGCTTTTCCATCAAAACGATTGCAGCAATTGTTGAAGAAGTCAGAAATAACTAAAGCTCATTCCGTGACTGGAGATGTGATATTTGTGACACATATAGCCACTATTGTAATTATAATATTGTATTAGCTATAATAAATTAAAAAGTAAACTTTAACATGTAAATTCGATTGTTAAGTTTATGTCAACTAATAAATGTTGAAGGAAGAATTGGTATTGTGTCTGCAACGCAAGGTTCCAGTGCTAATGAATGCTCATAAGATAGGATTGTTAATCATCGATTCGATAGCTGCCCCTTATAGATCAGAGGATTGGAAAGATCAAGGTAAAACTAAAAGAAGCATCGGAAGACAATTACATGAACTTTGTAAAAATGACGACTTATGCGTGATCTGCATTAATCAGGTAAAAAATATGTAAATGCATTGTTATATTGTATACTAATGATTTGTGTTCTTTAGGTTTCTGCAGTTATAGATGGTCACATTCTTATCAGTGAAAATGCGAATGAGCAACCAGCTTTAGGATTCACATGGTCTAGCATGATAACCAATTCTATATACTTTTACAGAAAAAATTCCTTGCGATACGCTTGCATAATGCTAGCTTCACATTTGCCAAGGCTTACGTTCCAATTTGAAGTGAACGAATCTGGAGTCAAGGCGATTGAATAAATCTGTGTGTTGATATATAACAAAAATATCTTAATTTTATTCCATTAATTTATATATATCCCGGAATATATTTTCGTCCAAGATTTTTATTATATTCGTCACTTTATAGTCAGATAATATGGAAGCATCAAATGGATCAGCTGTTCTTACATCTATATTTTCGATATCACAGTTTAATATTAACCTTGAAAGTAAATAAAGTATTAATAAAGTAATTATATGTATCAAAACTGTGATACTCAGTGTAAACTGTACCTAAGGGCATGAAGATAGGTTCTGCAAGGTTCTATATCTTTGCCTTCGCTGTATGTATAGTCCCCTATGACTGTATGACCGATATGATGGCAATGTACTCTCAATTGGTGTCGTCTACCTGTGTCAGGTGCTAACAAGATTTTAGTAGCAGGTTTGCCTCTCCAAAATCCATGTTCCAATACTATTAGCATCGTATAGGACTTACGAGGCTTATCACAAAAGATACTGTCGCTCGTACACATCTTATGATTGCCAGTTTTTTCTCGAACATCGGCACCTAGATCAAGAAGAAAAATTACGCTAAAGCTTTGCTAGATTTACCAGAGCGTTATGTACGTGTTGTGGATTCTAACCAATAGGTTTGTCGATTACAATGTGAGGTTCATGTATGTGACCGTGTACCAATGCTAAATAGAATTTTTGTACTTTATGATTTTCAAAAGCGGATGACGCTGCTCTGGCCGCCCTTTTATTTAATGCTATGCACATGACGCCGCTCGTAGGATAATCCAATCGGTGCACAAAGTGAAATTCATGGCACAATCTCGGATTAACCAAGTCAGGTAGCATTTCTCGCAGTTCTGTTTGAAGAGTATTCTGTAAATATAAATGCCTAATTGACAAATATGTTAATCATATATCGAACGAAGGTGTCCTCACCTTCCTGTCGGGATTATCGCTATTTATGTACATATCGTAGGGTTTATTGACTATCAAAAAGTTCTCGCTGCGATGCACGATTTTAACAGATTTATGCTTCTTGTGCCAGTCATTCACTAGTGTTTTGATATATGACTGTATCAAACGAATTATTGTGTATGTGAGATTGCGGACGATCAGCCTGCACAAGTGTAAAAATCTATTTATGTTTATTCCTACCATCGTACTACAGCAAGTATTGTTTATTTCGATTCGCGGGACAACGTTTCCACCTCGCGGCTATTTCAGTCATTTACCTATACACGTGGAGGAAGCATTACGTACATACATACGTATATACATCTTTGACTATAGAAATGTTTTATAGTCAAAAATATATATGCTATACGTATGTGCTTTTTCCGAATAATAAATATTATTCTTCTCAAAATAAAATTGAATATTTTAAGGATATTTTATTTTAATACATGACAAATTACGAAAACAATCCTAAAATAGTCCTACAGATGAGAGAGAGAGAGAGAGAGAGAGAGAGAGAGAGAGAGAGAGAGAGAGAGAGAGAGAGAGAGAGAGAGAGAATGAAATAAAAAAGCAATTAGGATCTTCAACGAAATATATCCTACATAACTCAGAATACAAAATCGAGATATTTTAAAAATGTCTAAAAGATATTTTATGTTCAGATTTTGGATTTTGTATTATGTGGAAATATATACTATGTCATATTAATAAAAGCTCTTGATTTTTTATGAGTACTTTTTATGAGTACTTTATGAGCAATATATTTGCGATAAAAAAATATATATCAATATCAGCAAAATTTATTTTGCCAAATAATGCACATTTTATAGTTTTTGATGGAAATTTTAGCGTCATGGATTATCTAAGTGAATAATTAATTGCAATCGAGAGTGTAGAAATTTGTATACTAACATATATATGTACACCGATTTATATTTTCATTTATATAAGTAACACAAAATTCTCATTGAGAGATACATATCTAGAAAGAAATTATGTGCACACACGTGAAACTTCTCTCAACGATTTTCGCATAAAAAGATTGCATTCGCCTGATCAATATAAAATGTGATCGATTGATCGAGTGAAAAGATTTTTGATTTTATTTATTTCAATCACATTTTATCACAAGTATTCAAGCACAGAGATAATAAATTTAGATAAGAATAAATTTCGATAGCGATAAATGCGTCATTCTAGCATTATAATTTCGAAATAAAATTGTATTGTATATTTATATTATTTATAATAATTATAATATATCAGACTTCTCAGACAACACAAAATTTAAACTCTTCTTTGAAACGTCCTTAACAAATATGTTTTCAAATATGCCTTTTAAACATTTTTAAACGTTTTTTCTTACATCTCAGATTATAGACTTTGTATTGTCTGGAAAATTAAAGTATATACATATATATATATTACATTTTCGGATGTAAGGAGAATATTCTTCTTTTTATCATCTTCCTCTCGAATAATTTATAATTCAGATATCATCTCGCGGTTAGATCAATTGTAATAAAATAAGAATTGATCAATCAGGAACCGATTGAAAGGATCGATCGTAAACATTAACGAGTGCCTCAGTTATGCTCGAATTACAGGTACGTTTGCTTCACGTGTAAACGTATGCACGTGCATGCACGCTGTCCGGGAAAATTTGTGCAATCCGAGCATTCATACCGAATGCAGGTGACGGTAGCATGGCACGCTGGATGAGACGGATACGTTATGCAAGTTTGCGCCACAGAGATCTGTTGCGTCAGAGCGGTTCGTCAGCACTGTACACGGACGAAGAAGCCGACGTTCGAGCTTTTTTTCTTAATTGAAGAACATTTCACGATCGCACATCATCGATACCTCAATACGTCGACATGCTAAGGCAACAGATATTTCTTTCCTAAGGACTTTTAAATATTGATCGGATCAGATTAGACTGATAGTGTGGATAAAGAGGATTCATATAGAGATATTCAACAAAATAAATTTCCATAATCCTTTTTATCAAGAAAGTTCGAAATATGATAATAATATATGTACGTACAATAATAATAATAGTATTTATATGGGCCATAATTTACCAATCTCTGTGGTAGAAAGTGATCCTTCCGATCTCCCTGTTTGCAGAGGGAAAATTAAAATTTATTGAACAATGTTATACATATATTACAATTAATTAAGCACGAGACACACGTTCCGATTTTATACTCATATCATGAAATATAAAAATACATATCTTATTATCGCGTTTCTCTTTGCAACTTGATACGATCTTCCAGTGATTTCAATATACACGCGGGATGTAGTTTCCCAATTTTATATCATGAGGCTGTAGGTATTAAGAAGGGGCTAAATATATATTTTTACGTTCTTTCGCGGTACGGCGGTGCATCAGCGCAATATATCAAGGACTACGTCAAAGGCTCTCGAACGCGAGACGATTTAGAGGCGCTCCATTACGAGCTAACGATTCGCGATGCAACACTGACGGGAATCGCGATCGACGAGATATAGAGCGCGAATAGAGTGAGCATACGCTTACTTACACGCCGAATCGACTCTTTTCCATCGTCACCATCGATTCCGAGGCAGCATCTTGTGACACACTTGCGTCGAACGTTGCTGTAAATCTTGCCGATTGCACCAAACTATGATCTAGAAACGCGGATGAGTCCCGGATGGGATATATAAAGAGCGAAACAGACCTCGTGTTTGTCATTCCCTCGAGAAATCCATCCTGTGCTGAAAGGGTAGCAACGAGAAATAGGGAGAGCAAATCTCCCTTAGAGGGATATACTAATAAAAATTTGATTCCTTTTGCCACTGGAGAACACTATAGAACTCGCCAATATGATTAAGGTGAGAAAAGATTAGATTTAGCTTCTAATTTTATAATACTTATGAAATATAATAATTATCATATATATGTAATTATGTAATCAGATATAAAATAAATTTAAACAGATTAGAATAATTTTAAAATTAAATGTTATCAAAAGAATTTTGTTACTATTTTGGTGGCCCATGTTTATAAAATTTTATAAGATTTATCGATATTATTTCACATTGTAATGGGAATTCTCTTCAGATCAGTGGAACGACGTTCATTATGATTCTGACTGTGGTGCATTCGGAACCTCCGGTTAGTTCGTATCTACCTCCGAGAACCGGCACCTCCGGTGCGAATGGCGGTCGAACCGACTTGTCCACGCAATATGGGACGCCGGATTTCAATAATAGAGGTGGTATTAATAGAAACGGTGGCGCAACAAGTTTCGGCGGGCCCGCTGGTAATGGCGCAGGTAATGGTCCATCGAAACTTTACGATGTACCCACCGGGGGAAATGCCGGCGGAAATGGTTTAGATCAGTTTCGAGGAAACGGGTTTAGGGGTGGACAACCCTCTAATGGCGCTTCCAACGATGGCTTTGGTGGAAACCGAGGCAACGAAGGAAGACCATCGACTAGTTACGGTGTTCCTAGCGCGAATGAAAACAACGGGGGTCGTTTTGGAAACGGAGGTCACGAGAAAAGACCATCGTCTAGTTACGGTGTTCCTGGTGCGAACGGGAATAGAGGTAGTTTCGGAAACGGAGGCAATGAAGGAAGACCATCGTCCAGCTATGGTGTTCCTGGTGTGAATGGGAATACCAAGGGTAGTTTTGGAAACGGAGGCATCGAAGAAATACCGTCAACTAACTATGGCGTTCCTGAAGCGAACAGAAATCATGGAAACGGCGGCGGTCGAGGACCTTCAAGTAGTTATGGCGTACCTGGTGCGAATGGAAATACGAATGGTAAAAGTTCTTTCAGTGGAGGAAATAGTAGTGGAGGATCATCGAGTAGCTATGGATCTTCGAATGGAAATGGATTTGGTGGAGGATTATCAGATAGTTACGGTCCTCCTAATAGAAATGGAAACAATGGTTATCCATCCGGAAGCCCAAATGGAAACGTAGAGAATTTCGGGCATGGCGAAGGAAGTTTTGGAAGAGGAGGAGGAGACGGAGGAGGAGGAGGTTATAACGATAACGCGCAAGAAGAAAATATCGTGAGTGTATAAATCTTATTAAATTAATTGAATTATATGCGAATGCAACAATTAGTCAGGCACAATAATTTTCTTACAGAGATACTTATTTATCTCTTGATATTTCTTTATCAAATTATTTTATTGTAGTGGTTTGAAAGTCTATCATTTTCAGAAGCCGGCAAAATATGAGTTTTCATACAAAGTGAAGGACCAGGAAACCGGCAGCGATTACAGTCACACGGAGACTAGAGACGGTGATCGAGCTCAAGGCGAGTTCAACGTTTTGCTTCCAGACGGTAGGAAACAAATTGTCGAGTATGAGGCTGATCAGGATGGATTCAGACCGCAAATTAGATACGAGGGTGAAGCAAACACCGGCGGAGGATACGACAGGTCGAATGGTAACGACGGCGGTTATTCTTCTGGCCGACCAAACGGCGAAAGCGGTGGCTTCGCAAATAACTCAGAATTTAACGGAGGCGGTAGTAACGTCGGTTATCCGAGTGGTGGCCCCGGCGAGGGAAAGCTCGGTGGATTTAATGGCGGAGGCGGCAGCGGTTATCAATCGGGAAGACCAGGTGCGATAAGATTGCAACCTTTAATTGAATTGAAATTGAAATGAAAACGTGAAGGAATAAACAGTAATTTCGGGTGAATGTTTTAAAAAGCTTTTAATTCTTGTAATTAGTATAATGAAATATTCAAGTTCTGTATATAAGAATCTAATTTTACATTTAATAAATTAATTACTAATATTTTGTATCTTAGAAGTCGATCTTTCTTTTCTCTTCTGTTTAAATGAAATAAGATTTAAGAAAACATGTGGAAAAATGGTAAATAATTTTGCATATACAATTTAACGTCTTATTTATTATTATGACATTTTTGAACTGAAAAAAGATTTGTTTTCAGAACAGTCCTTTGGTCGAGATAACAATGGTGGCTTGAACGGTGATATAGGCGGATACTTTTCTAATTCTCCTAGCAATAATATCGGCAGCAATGATAATGCGAGTGTCGGAAATAATAAACAAAGCGGTAATGGTGGATATCAATATTAAAAAAACACATAGTTTAATAGCTTTAGAGAAGTTTTAGATAATTTTACACTAAACAACTAAGAAAAAATTATTAAAAATTTATCTATCTCGTAAATATTATTTAAGCACGGAGAACAGGGAACTTTCGTATCATATTATTGTATTAGTTATTTACAAGACTTTCCTTTATCTTTCCATGAAAGAGTAAAATACGGCAATGCCTTTACAGATTTTTTTAAATATAAATTTCATAAATTCATATTTATTACCAATCTCTCGTATTCGCACGACTTATTTAAACTTGTGTAGGACCTTCTAGTTGAGCAAAAAAAAAAAAAAGAAGAAAAAAATAAACATATATATAACCGACATTGATAGAAACACCTTCATTATTGCAACGTACGTTTCCTTCCTACGAAAGTCCGTTACGATCTGAAACTTCCACGTATTCTTGATAAGCAAACACGTACAACAATAACAATAGTAATCGTGAAACTCGGCATGCACAGCTAGATATCAAACCGTTACGTAGAGTTAGACATTACGTATGCATGCAGCTGCGTAGAATAATTTCGTCTTTTTTACGAACTAATTTCGCACTTCCGCGGCATGCTCGGGGGAGCGCGACCTTAAGGGTCGCACGATGCGCTCGTACGACAAAGATTAACGCGGCAGAAACGGCCGATGTACAATTACGCATCTCCGTATCCGGCTCGCGTTGTATCTCGTGCGACCGGTATCTCTCGCTCGGCCACCGACAGGAAGTCAAAGTCGGGCTGGTCTGCCGCCACGTGTGAATCTCCGTGTGTTAAAATGCGCGTTGCCAGCGGCCGCGGTTTCCCAAACGGCCCCCGCGATATGCCCACGCACCACAACAACGAACGACCGAATCGTAAAAGACGATGCAGATCGGTCACCTGCAGATCCCGAAATGCCAACGAAATCCCCCGCCCGAATTGAGAAGATGAAAATAGAAAGAAGGGCGTAGGTGTAACATTCATTTAATTCAGGATTATCGTACGTACGGAAATCGAACGCTGAGCCTTTCTCTATGCGAAAGGCTCCGGAGGGAAAGCCCTGGACGTTGAAATTTATTTATTCGAAAGCTTGAAGCTCGAGAACAAAAATCTCATTTGTTTCGTTATATTATTTCTTTAAGAAAGGAAAATGTCTTGGGTAAATAATATATCATCCCGAAACCTCGCGCAAATTTAAGTTCTTTGAAAGATATATAAATGCCTTTGTGTTCTCTGTATTACGTAAGTTTTGCGTGACAGGATTGTGTCTCTTAGCTGTTAGGTGGACATTTTCGAGACGCGGCGTGAAATTCTCGCGTATTCACACGGGGCGACACATCGGCAATATTTCATAATTAGTTGCAATTCAATTTGCACGGCGACGATATGCGCGCGCGTATGCGTAGACGCACGCGCGCAAATGCGCATAAATATAGCCAGTGTAACCAGGAACAAGAGAAACAGGTTTCAGCCACGGTACCGTAGATCCTTAAGGCATCATTGAGCGAATGGTAAACCAGCTGCGCCCGCTGCTCGGGATTTCACTGTAAATGTCAATCCAAGGCGCGTAAAACGTCCCTACGATTTAAAGGAAAGTCGAGCCGTATAGTAAAGTTGTTGCGCGAACGCGAGGGGATGAAAAACGCGATGAGGGTGTTTAACGCGCAACGACCGGCGCTTCCACTCGCGCATTCGAGGGATGTTTTATTCCTCGAAGCTTCAGCTAAAGCTAAATTTTTAGGAGGAAGAAATGATTCATTAAGATGAAAAAATAAGAAATGAATTAATGTAGAACGACTATAATGCCATTGATTTTTTTAAATAGTATTATTAGTATTATGTGGCTAAAAATTTGATTGACTATCAGATATTCAATAAAAAAATTGTAGTTAACGCGGCGCGAAGAAATTTCCATTGGTTCCGAATTTTTCAAATTTTCCTAACACGCGATGACCTTTATTTTTTAATTTTTCGAGAGGTAAGGAAGATTGTTGTACGCATTGCGGAGTGATGCATTCCTATTACGCTTAAACAGAGATACTTGCCGGGCATATTAGAAAGTTGCGGACTTTAGTACATGAAAGTACATGAGCCCGACCATCGTTAATTACTGTTCCTCTGCAAGTGCGAAGTAGTCTAACATCTACGAGGATGTTAAATGCCGCCCTCGCGCCACTGAAGATCAGCCTAATTATTTTACAACATTGTGAAAATTGCCAGATCATCCCAAGACAATTTCACGCACTTGAATTTTTTTCAGTCAGTAAGGTCTAAAATTCTTTACATTTTTAAAATGTCGAGTTCTCACGGTATTGCGATGATATTTCGTAGCTCTCGATCTGTATATGTAAATTAAAAAAAAAAAATTAATTAAGTACGCGATTACCAAATAATTAATATATCTTCGAGATTGAGATAAAATTATTTTACAACAAGAGCGTGAACATTCTTAGTATTTATCTTTGCTAAAAATTGCTGGGTTGTCACTTTTTTACATTGTAGTACGTTTTACGTTATTTCGACAGAAGATCAGCATAGGAAATTATCCCGGCTGGATAAATGAGATGAAAGTGACCTTTGCGGTCTGATAAATCTCACACCTCAGTGTGGCATTTCGCGACGAAGCATCTTGTTACCGGGCGCACTTAGGTGTTTTCGGCCATATTCGGCGATGCATCCGGGCATCTTTATGACCCAGGCAGGACCCATGTCGGTAACCCACGGCCACTCTCCGTCCTGCTCCGTCCCTCTCTCGCTCTTCTCGAAACGTAATCGTTTTTGCAGCCGGTCCGGTTCTCGGCGTCACCGACCTACCGGAACGCGTCGCGTCGGACTCGAGCGCGACGTCCGACTGGGACCAGGTATGAAAAGACGAAACGGAGATGCGGAAATTCTATTATGATTTTCGGTGCCTTCTTTGATGCGTTTTTGTATCAATAAGCTTAAAGATATACAGGTAAAATTCTCACTCGTTTCCCGATTTCCCAATTTCACGACGACGGATTTGAGTAAGGATTCGTTCAGGAATTTCATTCACATTTCGTCAGAAAAAAGAAGTAATTCAAAGAAGTAATTTTCAAAATGTCTGAATTGTGTCTCTATGGTTTATCATTGTAAGAGTACAGTACGGTACAGACTCCCCTCAAATCTTAGAGAAATGTTTTATTAATGAGCTCGAGGATTCCTCCTTATGGATGCTGAGATGAGCCACGAGAAGCGGGTTAGCATTGAAAAAGAGCGACTTCCTCCTTAGCAACAGTCGGAAGTAGAAAATCATGCTACTAAATTTAGATTAAAAGCGAACGTGGACGTTAAAGAAAATACAGACGTTTGTTGCCGAGGCGCAAGAGTACCCGAGGCATCAATGTACATTCCACTCTTCAATTCAATTCTTATTCACAAATCCGAAGGATCGTCGAGAGAATTCTCTCGGACGCCGCGGCAAGTGTAGCTATTTCTCTCGGGAATTTATCAAGAAGGATCCCTCCAAACGGGTCTCAAACCGGGTGACTCCTCGCAGGACAACGTATCGAAAGAAAAATCCAAAAATATCCTCGGGGCCACATTCGCGATCCTATACGAAGGAGAGAGATTCCAGTGTCGCGGCAAAGAGAGAGAGAAAGAGAGAGAGAGAGAGAGAGAGAGAGAGAGAGAGAGAGAGAGAGAGAGAGAGAGAGAAGGAATGAGATGGCCCCTCCATTCGCGGAGAGCAAAACCCCACCACGGATGGTAAACGCACAGCGACGAGGAAGAGCAACGGGGTGGCGAAGAGAGCGGCGGCAGGACGAGAGCGAGAGGACGCAAAGAGATCCGTGGGGAGAAACGGAGAGGAGAGACCGGCGCTGCTCCGAGTTTTCGGAGCAGTCAGCGGTGGCGGTGGCGGCAGCGGCGGCGGCGGTGGCGGCGGCGGCTGCGGCGGCAGCGGCGGTGGTGGCGGCGGGCGACGGCGGAGCCAGTTTCTCGTAGCTGCTCGTGCGGCGGCAGCCTGCGGCGGCATCGTGCTCGCCGTGTATCTCTCCCCTTCAGTATGAAGCCGACGACCGTGCCAGCTGTAGCGGCTGCACCTGTCGCACCGTCCTCGACGACGCGCGACCACCACCGTGTACTCCGCCGCGCCTGCGACCCGCGTTCCTCCTGATCGGACCGGAAGACGGGAATCCCCGCGCACGAGAATCTCGAAATTTCATTTCTTCTCGTCTCGTCGGCGGAGATCCTTCCGAGAGCGTAAGCGGATCGATCGTCATCGGCCGCACGGCCGGAAGGAGAACCGCGATCGCGATTCCTTTTGTTTCTGCTCCTTTCTCTCTCCTCTTCTCTCGTTTCCCTTCTCCTGCCCGCCGACGAGGAGCATCGAGATTTGTTTGAGACGCGTGCTCGTGCACGTGTCGCACATCCAAGTGGACAGAGATAATCGCATGTGCATCCGGTACGCACGTTACGAGTAGTCGTCGCGGGTGTGGAGGAACCGTGATACGGACGTGGCGCCGGCCTCCTGAACTAAAAGTGAAAACCTGTCCTTCGTCGTTTCGCTCAGCGCCTTGGCTCATCGGGGCTCCTGTCGGTGATAACCTTGGCAATTAGACGAGGGGAGGCAGGGCTTCGCGGATAGTGCGACGATCACTCGTCGCGGCAAGGTGAGTCCCGATTTCAACCTCGAGGGTCAAGAGCGGTCAGGCCTCTCATGCGACGTGACGAGCGGGATTACCTCTGCGAAATTCGGAGCCTCGGAATTACGACAGCTCGACAATGTTCAAAAGTTTAGAAAGGCTACTTCCAAATTTCGAAAGATTACGCATTGCGTTTTTCTCTTAATAAATTTCACCTTTTAATTAAGCTATTTAGTTTCTCTTCGAAAAATTATGACGCTTATTACCTCACTTTTCGATAATAGGCACATACATATAACAATGTTTGTTGGGACATCAAAATTATTATTCAGGATGCTTAAACATGATGATAATAAAAATTGTAAAAATTTTTTATATTCTGGCGAGCAATTTGAATGTTTTATCTAAATATTTTGGTAATTCGAAAAAATTATTTTCAGACCTGTATCTGATCAAATTTTTAGATATTTCGGCAAGAGTGTTTTTTTTTATGTGTGAAATGATTTAATCCATCATTAAATATTCTACTTCAATCTCGTGATGTTATCATGAAATGCAGTTTCACATTAAAACACGTAGAAAAATAATTTTAGTAAGATACCAAAAATGAGGAAAAAATAGAAAATTGTCGTATGTATATTACAAGTTAGAAATATACGAGATGACGAGATTAAAAACAATTAAATCTAGATGCAGCCTCTCTGTTGTGGACTTTGTTCTCTGTTTAATCGTTACACATCGTGTTTAGATTTAATTTGCTCGATCGCAAAACTTGTTTCCTAACTCGTCGTACAAATGACTCGAGGATATCCATTTGTACGAATAACGAGAATCCCTTCCTCCATCATCTAGGAAAGGAAAAAAAGAAGACGCCTTACGTTCGCGCCTTACGATAACGCAATGCAATAATAGCGTTAATAACGGCAAATTGAACGGAGGTCTTCATTAATGCTAGCCAACGAGAGACGGTCCTTTGAAATCCTGAGAACCTAGAGATGATTTACCGCGCCATCTCGTCACGACGAGACCGTCCCCGACGATTTATTCGGCGGAGGTCGATGGTCTCCTTTTCCGCACGACGAGAGGTTTGCCGCGACCTCGACCTCGGGAAATAACACGGAATTACCATCCCGGATGGTTTAAACGGCCGGAGATAATGTAACGTGGGACCTCGAGGCCAGAGAGACGATCGCCAGTATATAGTCGCAACAATCTTGCTAATGTGTTGCATTAATCGCGAGCTGTTCTCTCTCTCTCTCTCTCTCTCTCTCTCTCTCTCTCTCCCCCCCCATCCCTCCCTCCCTCCTTCTCTCTATTTTCTGGGATTTAAGAATCACGCTAATATTTTCACTAGATTTCAAGTCAAGAGGTGTGAAAATGGCCAGTTAAAAAAGATTGACCATTTTCACAGATCAATCGATTTTAAACTGGATTTAAACTTGAGATTTTGCGTTCTTTCACCTTTTTGCGGCAATTGCCTTTGGCTACAACGATAAAGGTTATTCTAGTTGGAGAGGTGATCGTGCCGCGATATATTCGGGTCGGAACTTTACTTTGTCGGGACGAAAAGTTGGATGGAAAAAAAAAAAAAAAATTGTCAATGTAACACTCCTCGCCTGATTGATTCGTGTAAATCTAATTTTGTCACGGCGAGGATGTGATTTCTCTCGTCATCCGGCGCGATTGCAACATTTCGTTTTCGCGATCCGCGATTCGCGTCGACTCTCCCATGTTTCGCGCGCGACATAATTAAAGTCGCAACTTGTCTTCAGCGACATGGCGACGTCGTCTCTCTCTCTCTCTCTCTCTCTCTCTCTCTCTGTCTCTCGGGGAAGACAACCGCAAGCGCAAGTCATTAACTCCCGGGCACAATGCCGGGCAATTAAACTGATTTGTGTGTCCTCCGCTCGCGAGAAACTCGCTCAATCTAATTTCCATGGCGATCTACTTAATTATCTTGACGAGTCTTTCGGACCTTCGATCGCGTTTGCCGATTAGGAGGTATCTCGGGAAAGCGACCTTTTCGTCGTAAACAATGCGGCGGCCGTTTACCATCGTTAACTCGTCGATCGCGGGGTATAAAAGCGAACGTGCGCTAGGTTGCAGTCGATGCGACGTGTTTCACACAAAGTGCCTCGTAATACGGTGTATATATCGTAAGAGACGTTACAGGAAAAAGAAAAAAAAAAAAATGACGTTCCGAGGAAAGGTCGCCTAAGCCCTCTTCTTACATAAACGGCGCTTTCTCCCTTAGAAAACTTTCAAAAGTCTAACTTTCACGGTAATAAATAGAAACAAATAGAAAAAAATAATAAGATAGAGAACTGAATTTTTTTTTTGATGGTGCCATTTAATCCCATGACCCATTCGTGTGGAAAACTCGCCGTTCATGTTGCTCTATAAAATCTTTCGCTTAGAGGTTGAAGTGAAAAATGGCACACAGATTGGTGAGAAACGCATAAATGCCACACTTGTGTGTGTGTGTGTGTGTGTGTGTGTGTGTGTGTGTGTGTGTGTATGTGTGTGTGTACACCATTCAGCCATTCAATGCGATATTAATTGACTGTATTTAGTGCCCATGCATTGCCATGCGTGACACAAATAGATTTCATGCGAGGACGGTGGCGTACAATGCGCCATCGATTCCCGTTTCGGTGTGATAACAATTGAATAAGAAACGGCTGTGACCAAACTCGTTTCTATTATCATTTAAAAATAATCGACGATTTGTCTTCGGCAACGGGATTGGAACGTGCGGGCGAGAAACCGTACGTGAAAATTGCGTAACGCCTGATTCAGGCGAATCGAATATAAATCTATGTACCGTTCAATGTCTTTTACGAAAGGCTGGCAACACCAAGTACAACATGTGCGTATTTTTAATTGGCCTCTTTTTTTTGTACGCAGTACGATTAAAATCGGAATAGTGATTAATACATGAGAAATTGTAATTGCAGCGCACTGTTTTACACGTAGCGTAAAGGAAAACTATATTACGGCGTGTTTCTTAATGGTGCGTAGTTATACATAGATGAGATTAAATATCTTGCAAATAGGTTCGGATTTATTTGCATAGTTTCACATTCTCTATAAGAATCTGAATGAAATAGGTGCAAAGATGCATTTTGAAAAACAAGAAAGTTATTTCCAAGAAGATTTAAACCTATTAAATATATTGGAATTTTTTGAATAAATACTTTATTAGAAATTTTAGATTCCTTCGAGCTAAAACGTAATATTAAATTTTCAAATCGTGGAAATTAAATATAATAAAAATGAAATAGAAATTACTAAAAGTTTTACATTTTACATTTTTTAAACTAACAATTTCATTTTTATAATTCGAATACTACTTGTAAAAAATATACGATAAAAATATTCTTAATACAATAAAAATTATTCATTAAGAATATTTCCTTCTGATATTCATTCTAAAATTCGAAAATAACTAAGCGATTACTCGCAGAAATAATATACGAAATATTTCTCATAAATACTACTCATAAATACTACTCATATCCTAGAAAATGAAACCTGGTTATTTGGATTTGACTTAGATTTGTAAGTATATATATATTCAACGATTTCATTCCTCACGTTCAAACGTGGTTATTAATAAAATAAAAGATGTAATTATTTCATTACGAAAAAAATCGTGCATGCATTGCGAGATCGACTGTCATATTTTCTATAATTATCAGACAGGTCTGCTGTGAGATACGGCAAACAGGTACAGGTGTGGAAAACGGGTTATCTTCGTGAGACGAGTTCGAAAACGATATGCGCGATCGTCCGAGGACGCGAAGTCGATCGTTAAGTAAGTCGACGGCCGGTCGAGTCGCCGTAAAGATTAGCGCGCGGCGCAACCGCTGAACGCAAACGTGGCGGCGCAAAAGAAGATTACGGTACGCCCTGAGTACGTCGTTATGCGGGGCCTTTTATGCCCTGGCTCAAATCGCCATTTAGGCTCTGTTTACAACGATTTCCCCGAGCTACAATCAGACTACGACCGCGAAATGGACTTCTCGCGCGTAATACGGCCGCGGGATCTGACCAAATCGAAGACAAGCTAATTCGAAGAGCTTATCGAATCTCATCAACTCTTGAATTTACTGGTTTAAATCCCACAGTGTGTCGCAATAATTAGAAAATTGTAATAAATTAATCAGATATTTCGATCATATTGATGACGATCGTCGATAATAACTTTGCAATAAAAAGTCGAATCAATTGTGTTTTTTAAATTGATTTATCGTATTTTGGATTTGTCTCGCTCGATTTTTGCTCCTTCGAGACTTATGTAAAAGTATCACACGCAAAATATCCTTTGGTACACAAGGATATTCTTTGATGAAGAAATGAAACTTGATAAAGCTGATGAGACGCACGATTCCAATGCGCGACCTTCACGAACGATCGATTCTTGTCACGTAGTTACGCTTGTCATATTTTCGATTTATTTATAGTCGACCTTTAACAGGTACTCTTACTTGGATCTTTTATATATCCCGAAGGAAAGTTGGACACGGTAAAAGCCCATTTTACGAGCGCAGGCGGCTAGCGCATCGAGCACGTAATTGATCGATAGCAACTATCTTTCCCGAGAGCGTTACGTGATGGAGATGATGGAAGAGAAAATTATCGACTCGCCTGTATTCGTCGTCTCCTCCCTCGAAGCTGCCACACGTATGTTTCAAGAAATCTGATTGTCATACGAGTTGCTTCGAACGCGTTTTACGCGCGATTTACGTTCCGAAGGGCCCAAACTCTCACTTTTTGCGTGTACGCGCGCAACGTTATATTAATTAATATTAATTGCCGGATCGAAATGCAAAGGTTCACATTACGAAATTACGTCGCGTTACGTGCAGCTGGGTTTCTGTAATTTCGCGAGTTAATTCATTTGTATGTAACGTTCTCGAAAAATCTTCATTTCCCGCGACTTTCCCGTTCGCTGACCTTACGACGACGTGAGTCGAAGGAGAGAAAGAGAGAGAGAGAGAAACGGGGAGAGAGAAAGAGAGGGGGAGAGAGAGTTCCTCGACTCATTCCCGGTGGTAACAAGGCTAATGGAAGAACGATCGTGTTGATCGGCTTTTCAAAGTGCCGCGCACACAGGTAATTTCTCCTACGCTAGATTACGCGGGAAAAACAAGACCGTAAGCAGAGGAACGATCGTCGCCGACACACTCACTTGTCACTTATGCAGTAGCTATTTGATGCATTAACCGCAGTGGCGACTCGAACATCGTGGTGTTTCACTCTTACAATTGGAACTTTCCAATCAAATAAACCGACGTCTTTTTAGTAGGTTTAGTAAACAAAAGTTATTTGCCTTCTGCGTCCTAGATAATAATATTACGTTACTAATATGAGAAATACACACACACACACACACACACACACGCGCGCGCGCGCGCGCGCGCGCACACGCACGCACGCACGCACGCACGCACATGCAAATATAAAGAAATCATATTATGTAAAAAAAATATATAATTCTACTTAAAAAAAAAGACAGCGTCTGTAAAAAATAACGGCTCATCTACCGTATGAATCAATTACCATAATGTAGTCTTTTGTCTTAAATGCTTTTCTGCTTATCTTCCATACCTTTCGAGATATTTATCTGGGACACCCTGTATATACACGAATCGCTCGCGCGAGTAAAGAATATTTTAAATAAACGCAAGAATTGTATTCGCGTTCGATTTACATCGCATGTTACCGGCTCAATTAATCTTCGTAAACGCGATACTGGCAATGGCCTATCGCTATCTCGTAGGCAGGAGACATCGGCCGTTTATGGTCAAGCCGGAGAAGCAAGGAAACTCTGACGTGCGAGTCGGAAAGCGGAGGTCGGAGGAGGCCTAGAGAGATGGGCAACACACATACGCTCGGACGATCGTCGCCGATCGACCACGCGCGCAGCGGGGGATTTTCTAAAGTGATTAGAAATAATTGCATCGACGCCAGCCCGTAGGCTGGAAAAGTAAGGACGCCCGCGGATCGCCGGGCCTTAATTAATTGACTCGCGACTCCTGTCCTCGGCCGAGAAGGAGAGAGATCGCGGGAGGGAAAAAGCCGCGGCCGGAAGTAAAAGCACCGCTGGGAATCATCGTCGTCGGTCCTCGGGATCCACGCTAATAACGACGCGCATTTGACCCCGGGCTTTACGGTGCCGTTAATGAGAGATCGTTTCCGACACCGTTCGTCGCGCCGACGCGCGCGATTTCGCCGGAGTAACGAGTGGAGGAGAGAGATTAGAGTTAGATTAGATTATATAAATAAATACGCGAGAGATAGGAGCGCGATCTGGGAAAAGGAGGATACGCTCGGGTCGGATTTATATCGGATTTCAAACAACGACAAGTGAGATAATTTATTAAAATTAACGAGCCGTTCCTCATTCAGCGCGATTCAGCGCGCGTTAGACTTGACGTAAGAGATTTACACTTTCTTCCAATTAAAAGTGCCACATTTGCGGAGCGTGAATCTCTCTCTCTCTCTCTCTCTCGAGATGCTGACCCGCGTTCCCCTTTTCCATGCCAATCACGGGTCTGTCGTAGGAGAAACGTCCGTATTTGCGAATTATTCCGCAAAAGCGGAGAGATAGCGGAGGAATACGGCAAACGGATCGGCCGTTCACCTCTCGACGCGCGACCGTGCGTTTTCTATATAAACCGATTAGAAATAATTATACCGGCGGTAGCGCGCGAGCCACCGACGGCTGGAAAAGCGAGGACGTCCGTCCGACCTACGTCTCTCGTTCACGCCGATTTTATTAAGCGCGCCGCCATCCGATCGGCAGGTGGTGAAAATGGTTCTAATTAATGCTCCGCGGCGCGCTCAGCGGATCCGTTAATCGTCCCAACGTTATTAATGACGTCGACTTAGCGATCGCTAGATGCGTAGATACAGGCGCCGATGGTGGTACTTACGTATCGCGAGATTACGACGCCGATACGAAATTATAATGCTTTAGAAGTCTGACTCCAGGCACCACTCGGAGTTAAATTTCGCGCGCTAAATGGCACGGCGTGTGTGTAAAACACACACACACACACACACACACACACACATGTCGACATCGCGTACGACATGTTTTTTTATCATGAACGAACCGCAAATCACGCGCTCGCCTTTTATCGCCTGTTTTTATTTACCGTCTCAGTTTTGGCTCTCGCGCGCGAAAGGAAACGCGAGATAACTTTTCAATTTACGTGCCACGTAATGACAGTAATCAGTAATCTCCCGCATCTCATCTCGACGGTTGCGGAAAGAAAGATGCGCCCGCGAAATTGATGACGAACGCGCTCGTCCGCCCCGCGGGATTCGGATAGATTTGAAAGTTTCAATTAAAAGGATCGCCCCTCTCGCGGGGGAAGGGGAAGGATGACGCGCGCGCGTCAGGAGTTTTCTCTGAGATGGATCACGTATTCCATTACGATCCACATAACCCGTACGTCGTGTAAACGTGATCGGTCGCGTACAGCCGCGCGAGCATACATATGCCTCTGATATACGCATCTCGCTCTGCGGAATCGTAGGCTCGCGCTCGCGACAAAAGTGGAACGAGGCTCCCGCGCGCCTCTTCGCTCCGACGGCGGTATTCCCACCTACAAACTATTTTACGAGTTGGTAATGGCACAATCTCTCCGCCGCCCACTTTTTCATTATTTCTCTCTCTCTCTCTCTCTCTCTCTCTCTCTCTCTCTCTTTCTCATCTGGACGCGACTGAAGACGCATCGCACGGCGCGGCCGACGCCTTCGAGGATGAGAGACGCGCGAAGGCACGCGACTCCGCTTTTGCACATTTCGAAATCCGGACGCGAGATTCCTTTTTTTTCTCTCTCGCTACCCAATGGGTCTTTACCCTTGAGACAATGGAAACGACTTTCCTAATACCGGGGATACGATATCGCGGGGAGGGTGATCGATCAATCGGAGAACAATTGCACACGCCGGTTTTACCATGCCGAAATCGCGTCGTTGAGGAGACTCCTCGCGAAAGTCAGCTTCCGAACTGCCAACTTGAACTCAGCCAGAACTCGGCGAACTTGACGCGTAACGGAAGGCTCGAATTCGCAGAACCGCCGAGGGTGTTGGTCACGGCTAATTCCCGTCCTGGTAACGAACTGAATTTTAAACGTGCGGAAACTTGCAATTTAGCGACTTTCTCGAGTGTGTCATTACTCTGCCGATCGTGCGTCAAATCGGGGAACACACATGCGCTTACTTGCGATCTCGCTCCTCGTCTTTCTTTCGCGTGTAAGGAAACTGTGGAAAGTGCAATCTGGTTTGGCTTTTACATTACAATAGCGCATATACGAGGGACAACGTCGCCTCGGCCGAGGACTTTCATAGCGGGAAGGAATTTCTATTATGTGCAACGTTAATTGCGCGCATAAGCCACTCGATCGCTGATTGGGGTTAATATTTCAGATAAGACAGAATCGAGATCTCCTACTTTATAAAATATACGAAATCGAATTACAAATTGCATAGAATGTATAAGAAAAAGTCCGTGATATCGGTTGTTTTGAAACATTACTGTATATATTAATAATTTATCGTATATTTTTTATTTCATAAAAGACGTTAGAAACTATTTAAATCAACTAATTAATTATCATGCCACTTTCTATAGAGACTGAAAGTAGGATCTATTCCGATTATATTATATTTTTGCATCGCGCTATTCATGTCGCAAGAGTGCGAAGAGTGGCAGAGTTTAAATTTCATATGTCAATTAATAGCGAAACACTGCAACAATTATCATTATTCATATTATTAGCGAGTCTGCGTGAATCTTGGCCGCATTTTGCTATGCGCTCGCGGAACGAGCGAGTATCATTGTATTATTTATATTCGCGTATACGCACACACCATTACACTTTCCATGTAAATTGTTATCTGACTATAGACCACGTAAAATTACGTAGTTCAGCAGCATAATTACGAAGAGTGACCAGAGTGGCGTGAAACATACGCGAGTCTGAGAAATGGACGTTATCAGTTGAAGAGTAATGTTAGCCTTAGGATGCATTCCGGAATAAAAAAAAAATGATAGCTACAGGATACGCAATTATTTTCTAATTACATAGAATATTCGGATTTCATTCACTGATATCTTTTTTTTCCATTTACGAAACGCTACGGAGAATAGCGGTATAAACGCCAATTTGGCCTAATTTCTCCATTACTTTGACTTTTATGCCGCGCTACAAAATATTTAATTTCTTTTTTTTAATTATTCTCGTCGATCCAACTTTATTAGATAAAGTTAAAATTGTTCTAAGGGTATTAATTTTTTTCTTCTATATATCTTTTCTCTCATTTTGTTGAATGTTGTGATGCGAGGTACCAAAAGTAGAAATTAAACAAGTCCGAGGGCAGATATTATCCACCATAAATTTCATGCATCCCCTCGCCGTCTCGGTTGAAAAATCTCGCTTATAAGACGCTCGCCGTGCCGCGAGGAAAGGGTTAATGACGTTCCCACGCCCTTCGTCACGATCATCCACGAGCCGCTTAAAAAGCGAGAGGCTAGGCCCCGCGGCCGGCGCAAGTTCAAGTGCGGAATGAATCTTCTCTCTCGCAAAACGAATCTCCTTTGCTTTCCATTGTGCGGGCGACACTTAAGTGACAAATCGTGTATCGCCGTTGGGAGAAACTCGCGGCGCGTTTCTTATCCTCGTGTGTATGTACAATTCGCCTTTTACACCCTCAACAATAACACGAGAGAGAGAGAGAGAGAGAGAGAGAGAGAGAGAGAGAGAGAGAGAGAGAGAGAGAGAGAGAGAGAGAGAGAGAGAGAGAGAGAGAGAGAGGAGAGGAGAGGAGAGGGAGGAAGGGGGCGTAGAAATACATACGGACGAATATGTCTCGTCGCGCAGCTTCGATCGAGGAATTCCTTCGACGAGTTCGACAAAAAGATCGCGTATTGCGTAATTTTTCTTCTCTTTCCAAACATAATAACCGCGGTCCCGCGACGGATACCTTACGCAAGTAACGATTTCCGGCGATAGCCGTAAATTTGTCAAAGGTTGTCGTTCGAAGCGGCGCGTGAATCACGCGCGTGAATTACCACAATACCGCGGCGGTTGTGCGCGTATTCGCGGGGATATTTACGAGCCGTTTTGCGACGGATACCGTCGGCTTTACGGCGTGCCTCCTTATTAAACGTGCACCTTGTGCACGTTTCAACGTTCGGCTGATGTTCGACGCGTTTGTAACGCGTTTTAGAGATAGGCAACAATGTGCGGCCGGACGGATTGAATCGCGCGCGAGGAAACTCGTCGGAGTGAACGGACGGAGGAATTTCCGCGTAACGAAGTTATAAATCGTCTCTCACTTGACTTTCTATGAGCCGCGTTAAAATTGCCACAAATCACGCGCCAAAATTTTACAAGTGCTTTCGCAGAGATTTACGAATCGTCGTATTGTTTTGCGGCTGTGTCGGTGACGTACCGCGATCCTGAAGGCTCGCGAAATGTTAAGTCAGCGAAGAATCGCCGAATAAATTTGCATTGGAAAAGGCAAGACGGACGTCGTTTTCTCCGATCGGATCTTTTCAAGTTTCCTTGCAAATTATAATATCTAAAGATCTATTATTGACGTTTAAAAATCTTCAATTTTAAAAGAGACTTGAAAGGTCTAGTATTGACATTTAAAAATCCTCGAGTTTAAAAAAGATCCTAAAATCCAGACACGCGACGTAAGAATCGACATTAAAATTTCAATTTTAGGAAAGGAGAGGAAAGATCCTTGAAATCGGGAGACCCTAGAAGAGAACAGTGGAGTTTCTCTTCCGCGATCACACAATCGATCATCTGTATAATGAGCGGCGCTATTATCGCCGGATTAAATGTGATACGTGCATCTTCCTCGAGTACTTAATGTCACGAAAGTTACGAACAATGGGCCGCGTTCGCGGCGCGTCTAGAAAGTAATTTCGCGTCGTGAGAACGGCGCGTTTCCGTTGTTGACCATTCGAAAATATAATAGGCGTGCTTATTCTAGGTGACGAGTCTCACGATCGCGCGGCGGGCAGCACTCGCCGGGGTCGAGTGCGCCGTTGACTCGCTCGTGAACTATGGGCAACCACACCCAGCAAAGCCACCTGGAGATCATCCTTCGAACGACACCCTCCTCACACCCTCCTCGAAGGTGCTCGGAGAGCCGGTGAGCCGAGAGGTACCGCCGCGGGTTTCTCATTCTCGTTTCTCACCGGGGTCCACCGAGAGCGCGAAGCGCACGCGGCTGCAAGTCCCAGTTTCAAAATCCGGTTTCGCGCAATGAAAAGTAAGAGTGAGAATAGAACGGGAACATACGGAACGTGCGATACCGTCTGCGCGGCCGTTACCGTCGCTCGGCTCGCGCGGCGATCTCCGCTTCGCGCGTAATTCACTTTGACATCGCCTCCGCCGCCGCCGTCGCCGTCGCCGTTGCCTTATGTACGTGCGAACATTGACGGCGATAGATTTCTGAGAGAGAGAGAGAAAGAGAGAGAGAGAGAGAGAGAGAGAGAGAGAGGGGGGAGAGAGAGAGAGAGAGAGAGAGAGAGAGAGAGAGAGAGAGAGAGAGCTCTCGAATTTCCAGCTTTCTCCGCTACGGACAAAACGGAGCGGTCAATCTCCCGCTCGTTGATGGAATCGGAGCCGAATCATTACCGGACTGCTTTGGAATAGTTTCGTTGCAATTGGAAAGCACGCTCGCGAGATCGCCTGCCGCTGGAATCACCGAAGAGATTTGGCGATCGAACGAATAAAACATTCTTGCGATAATAATAATTTTAAGATGATAAAAATAAATATGTAGATCATGCATAAATAATTATATTAAAAAATATAAAATATTGTATAATAAGTATATTCGAGTATCGCGTAACTTTTTAAATTGTTTCTCATCATTTTGTCTTATTATAACCGACCTCCGTTTAGACCTCCCAAAAGAGATCCATCGTGAACAACATACTTTTTGATACAGGAAAAAGAGTATAATTATTTGTAGAGAAACATAAACTTTACTGTCGTGGGTGTAATTTCGACACGGCCTGGCGGAGGTCGGGCCTGTCCAAACTGTCGAATAAAAAAAGCACAAGTGGCACGACGCGTATCTTAGCGTGTCCACTTAGCATATCCGATTCATCTGAAAATAGTACTCTTGTTGAATTTTATTTCAGACAGATTTCGACAGAGTCCCGTCGCCGCTCGGTGTGTTTACACTTTCATAACATCGTTAACGCTTTACTTCTTCATGGCCAGACCTGCGTTAAATTCCTCCAGCGAGCAGCGGCCGCATTTTAATATCTCGGATTATCTCGATACGATACGTAACTTTGATCTCACTGGAAGGAAGAGAGAGCGATGTTATCTCGCGAGGAGAGGCGCGGCGTAGCTTAGGAATTATCGCATTTTCGGAGTGGGACGGCTGCGCACCGCGCAGCTTATTAAAGCGGCTGGCGTCGATTGATGGCCGACTTGTCCTCCTAACGTCCAATGTCGCGACCCGAGTGTAATTTAGCGAGACTTTATCTAACGTTATTAATCGCGCAGGCAGACTAGCGTTTCTCTTTGTACCGCGCCGCCGCGTCCTTCCGTTCCGAAATCCAAAGTCGTTCCGCGTGATACTTGGCGCGCGAGGCTTACCTGCCCTCCCCGCCGACCGCGGCCCCGAGGCTTAATTACAGGCGGTAATAAGCCTCGGGAGCAAGGGAATATTGGCCGATTGGCGCCAAGTACGCGCGATGGGCGACATGCACGGGGACCCCTTACTGGGCCAGTAGGCCACATAAGCCGCTCTCCAATCATTGCCTCTCGGCGATCGACTCGGCTCCGGCTTCTCACCGGCAGCGTTGCTATGACAATGTATCAGGGAGAACGTCGACTACAATGATTCGGAATTTCTTTTATCTCGCCTCGTTATCCGCAAACAAGCCCGATTAACGTACGTACGATCCAGGTATCGGCCAGAATTCGATACCTTCGTTCACACGTGGCTCGCCTACGGTTGTTTGGAAACTCCATCTCTCGCGAGAGCGAAATCTTTCGTTATGAAAGATAATTGCGATTATTTGCGCCGGCATCTCGTATCTCGCCGACATACAAATGGTATCGCGTATTTTTCGATAACAAGTTTTAGTCGTTACTACACAGAAAATAATTTTGTTGAAAAATCATCAAAATTATTATGTAGGAGCGTTTAAGCATAATATAATATTGCAAAAAATTTTGATCCTCTACTAATTTGAATGTCGTTCAATAAACAATAATTTTGAAAACTCAACAAAATTATTTGTAGATTTGTATCTGGCCAAATTTCTAGATTTGCCAAAATTGTCTTTCCATATATACTAAAAAGTTGTAGAGTAAAAATCGTTCTTTTGAGATTTATATTAAACAGTTTCGTTCTTTTACAAAAATATTTCATCGAAGGTATTGCAAATTACACATTACACATTATTAACGTGTACTGAGTGTATACGTTATTTTGTTTTAAAAATCAGACTTTACTCATTTTTTTCTATATTTCGTTTTTTCCGGAAAAACTCAACGAGAGCTGTAATCGAGAGCAGATCCTTTTTTCCTGCTTCCTCCGCATAAAATAATTCCCGCCGGTCGCCAGCGCGAGACGCAGGATATCCTTGAAGCCTCCTAACGGTCTCGACGAGATCTTCACCGCGTTTGCCGAGACTATACTCGATAGTGTTTTCTTCGCCGCATACGGTATACGGGTGCGCGCACGTATTACGTATCACGTGTCGCATATATGTACAACCTGCATATCCCGACTGCATCGTGAATCTATACACGCGACGAAACACCAGCCTAGTGCCAGTTGCGCCTCGTTCGCTCGTACGTGTGTTTCCCGGCTCTCCATGTCCGGATCCGTTACGACAGACTGAAACTTTCGTGCCGCCGAATAAATCTGGAGTAATCCGATATCCTTTCTCCTTGATTTTCTTATCTCCTCGATACACTCGAAAGTACACCTGGATGAGAATTCCTGGGTTTATATAAATCCTGAAGCTGCAGAATTTTTGCTCCCCGGATTTTCAGAATCCCCCGACTTTCGGCTCATTGGTTCATTAAATCCTACGGGAAGCGAAGCGGCAATTGGAATCTTGGTTTTTAGAATTATAGGATTTTCTCCGATTGCGCGTCCGAATTTTTACGACGTCGAGGCACAAAGTCCTTGCCGCCTCGAATACCCGTTTTCATTATTGCCATATGTTTTGCATATGTAAACGAATTGCGAGCGAACATTTGCATATCCACGCATTGCTACCGGCGATCATGCATATCACGCCGGTTACTTCCATCCCGGTTCCCACACGTGCGCTATCGCTGCTATATCGTCTTAGATTCCGTTTGCGTTCGCACGCGGGAAAAGGGTTCCGATTGCCAACGACGGAAGTTAATCCGTTACAAAATTAATCCCTCGCAAAACGCATATTGGAGTTCGCAGCAGGCGGATATCCAGGCGACGACGTTTCGTAAATATATATATTGACAAAGAAAAAAAATGAGAGATATCGTGTATTAATCAGAACAGTGTGTCGCGTTTGAAATTTATCCTCGCGTTTCTTCATTGCGAGATTTAAACGTTTAAACGCGTAACATATCTTATACCGTAATGATGGTTATATAGCGCATTTATAAACACGTCGCGCCACTCTGATTCCCACGTGGCCGCGTTCTGTCATCGTCTTCTTGAATTTCGATACGAGTCTCGCAATCGTAGGTCGAGAGATCCCACCCTTCCTTGTACTAGCGGGTAGGAGAGGACAACGATCTCTTTGTTGAGCATGAAAAAGGTCGTGCGATACCGTAAGCGCGAGGTCAAAAGTCGCGTCAGTCTACCAGCCAGTCTTACTTTTGATAGCGTATACGCGAGATCGTCGTTCGAGATCTGGGACACGATTCACTTAATTGCAACGCGACGCACCGATCGATCGACCTGATCGCGCGATCGCGAATTCGAAAAGTCATAAACTGGCTGGTCGGCACAAGCGCGAGCTACGCGCGTAACGCGTCATGTCTCTTTCTTGAACAGCGTTAAACAGAATTAATTTATAACAATCATCATATTAATTATTTATAATTATATACATTAATTATATTGACGTTGTATTGAAATTGCTATTAATATACAGCCTCTGATTTACGTTATTAAAATGATAGTGGATATTATACTGGCGGAGAAGCCAACGGACTTTCCAAAACAGGCTCAAGCTCGTTTATCTACCGAAGATTTTTTTCTTGATAAGACGCGAGAGGACAGTCGCGTTGCGAAGCGTGTAATTTGCCACAGGCGATTCTATCCCGTTAGGTGAATCGCCACACGTGCGTTTGTCACAGACGCGTTTTACAGCCAATTACTTAAATACTAACGATGTCCGAACGAACGATGCACTTTTACGACGTAAACGCGTAAGCGTGCAGTCGCTTATTGCGTCATGTAAAGGATAACGAGACGCGAGAATACGTAAGGCGTGGACTGTGTCGCCAACGGCCGGGCTGTATTGCACACGCGTGTTACTTCCACTGTCCGACGATGTTGCGACACGATTTACTACGATAGCAGTTAGTATATAGAGAATATAACGAATATATAGTTTTTATTTCCCCGGCGGTCGAAAAACGGAACGCTCGCCGTAGGCGATACGGATCGTTAAGCGCCGGGATCTTGAAAATAATTATCAGATTTGTCAGCACAATGGCGATCTAACGAATGGCCCGCTCTCGCGAAAGATTAATTTAAAAGAAGCCTAAGAGAAAATAACACCTCGATATTACTCTAAAGTGGTAAGTGACTACACGCAACTCCGGAATTTGACACACTTTTATTTCTAAATGTGTAAAAGTACTATAGCGTATGTATTTTGGCAAATCTAAAAATTTGACCAGATACCGATCTGAAAATAATTTTGTCAGACCATCAGAACGTTAAATATAATAATAATAATCCTGCAAAAACTTTTAGCAACCAATTTGAACGTCGTACGTACGTAATAATTTTGAAGACTCGATAAAATTATTTTTGGATATCTGACCAAATTTTTAAATAACAGCAGACCTGTTCTTTCTGCGTATCTATCATATGCACGTTTATCGGATACGATAGAGATCGCATTACCGTAAACGGAACGCTGCTCGCCGCAACGCCGCGACAGGTTCGAGCGTTGCGTGGCATTTGTCTTGACTTCGGGACCGGATCCGGTTCCCCAATCGCGGAGAATCGCATCCGCGACTGGTCCGGAATGAAGGGCATGCCTATGCGTCCACGGGGGAGAGGGGGAGGGGGGGGGGAGGAGGCTCCACGGCATCGCGGTCGTATGCAAATCGCGCGTTTCATAACTCGTTACCCGGCTCGCCGTTTCCAGGATGAGCGTGCCGGTTCGTTCGTGTCAGATCGAATTTATCGATCTTCATCTCGTAATTTTCCGGATATCCATCGCAGCGATCCCACGCCGCGGGACGATTATGACGATAACATGAGAGCACGATTCGAGCCCGATGACGAGCGAGTTACGTGCCACTTGCGCACAATGAAGGAATTATCAACACCGGTCTCTTAGCCGTGCCGTGAGTCCGATCGATTTTCGCGGTGAATCGGTAACGAGAAATCCGGCCGCGATAATCGTTATTACTGCGACTAATTGGATCGACGATGTACCGTCATCTCTACGTCGGACGAGAGAGATCCAGATGAATAAGTCCATCCGCGAGCTGTCTCGCCGAGATGAAGTTCTCTCCTCTCGTGCTTTATCGCGGCCTCGCGATCGTCCTACGACGTCCTGTGACGGCGTAGAGGATGCCGTGGAAAATCGATTAAACGCCAAATTGATGCTTCACAGTATATACCACTGCGGACTAAATCCGGAGGACGAGCTTTGCCTTGGGAAATGTCATTATTTGCAAGCCGTAGGATTTGCGAATACACCGTAGCTTCCATTTAACATGGAGTAAAATAATAGCGATAAAAGTTTTATATGTATATTTCATTTCGACGTCATTTCGAGATCATCAACATTGTGTTAAATGAAATGACATATTTTCATTAATATATGATAATGTAATGTTTGTAAATAAATAAATTGAATCATATTAGATATGTTGATCTTAAACATAAAAACGCTCGTAAAAACGTTGTTTTTTTTTTTTTTTTATAAATTCCATTAATGATAATATATCATTCCATTTCAAAAAATGCTGATCATCTCGAAATTTCGTAGAAAAATAAGGAAGTCTATCGTAATATTTGCTTCTTTGAAACAAACATCTTTTTCCTTTTGATATTGTTTCATTAAAAAAATCATTCTAAAGATATTCTAAAGGATCGAGAAAACACTTTGTCTAAAACTAACGATAAAGATTTCCATCGCGCGTATTCGCGTATTATATTTAGTAAAACATTGTTCGTCAGTGAAGGGCACACATTTTCCTTAAACAGTCAATAACTGCACGATTTATGTTATGACACTTAAGTCGGGCAGGTGAAATTTTGCTTTTCACGTGGCGGCCGCGTTCGGGAGAAATTGGGCGAACGAGGTTGCCTCGATCATCGACGGCTTCCCTCTCCGCAAAATGAGATAATTTTTCTTTATCGCTAAAGATCAGGTGGCCACAATGTCTCCTGTCCCATTCAAGCCGATTTCAAAGAGAGATATTCGGCTTTAGCGATCGAAATACTCCCACGAAGGAGGAGAACATCGTCTATCCGATCGAACATAAAAGTCCGAGGGGGAAAAAGCTCGCTCCTTGTTAAAAAGCGAGCTTGAAAAGATCGAAGATCCTCTAGCGTCTCCCTTTCCACTTCAACATCACCGATGATTACTCCGGCCGGAATCTCGGATCTATTCCCTAGGCTCTAGATTCTCTTGGAAACGCCGAAATTCCTTCCCCTCCAAAGCGGTTATTGTGCCCGAGTGGGCGTTTCACACGGCAATGGTTTCGATTCTTAGCCGGGGATAAGTAGCCGGCGGATATCTGTGACTACTTAAGGGACCGTACACGTAGTTGGACCGCCGGCCGATATGCGGTTTCGAGCGGAGAGAATCCTAGCCGAGAGAGGAGAGTCGATCTTAGGCTACGTTAGGTTGGGTTAGCGCAGGGCGCGACCACCGGCTCTCATGCCACCCAAGACTCTCCGCGGTCGGGTCGCCCCGTGTAGAACCTGAATCTCGAAGGTTCTCAACCGGCTCTTTCTCCCGGCCCGCGGAGGAGACAGCTCGTACAAGACGTCTATAAGATATACCCTTGGCTCGTTCCTGACCGTCGATCATGCTCGCAAAAAATTGTAGAATGCCCGTCTCGTATTTATATACTACGCATGCGAAGCGTTTATTATAGGAGTAGACAAGTCTATCATTTGTAAGATTCACTTTCGGTACGGAGTCGTCCTCTCTCTTGGAACTTCTATTTCTGCTCGTCCATTTTCTTCCTGCCTTTAAATACGTTTTAATGTATTTAACGTTTACGACGCATGCGCGTCTCTTATAACTTCTTCGTTTTAATTGAGGATGAATGGGCTCTCGTTACAAAATTGCCGTTAAGAAAGTACTCTCGATGCTCGAGAGATGAAGAAGTTCGAGGCTCTTTGCTGAATTTCGCAAACTTCTGCCATCTTACTCTCGGTATGAAATATCTTCCCTCGTATATAATTTTGTTCGGCGAGAAGCATCGTCATTCAAATTCACCGAAATCCTTTTACGGACAGTTTAACATACTTTACGTAACGCGTTGCGCCACGTGTCCATTTTTGGTCAACTGCCACCAAACGTCATTAATTAACGTTCCACATCGTTGCATCTTTTTCACGCAGCACGAAGCAAGCTTGAGTGGCAAGAATGAACGTAAAAATAGCCGGCTCGTCCAATTTCCATATTAAATATCCATATAAATAAGCCTATTATTAGAAATTCTTACAAATCTAATAATCTCAGCGAAAAATCTAACAATTCTCTGGGAAAAATATAAACTAGAATATTGCTATTCTTCTTGTTTTATAGTTAGTATATATAGTTTGCAGTATAAATAGCGATTCAAATTAAGTTTCCAAATTAAGAAAATAGATATAATCAATTTAAATAATTTTTAAAGCTCAATCTGATCAAAATAAATCGTTTGCATTTAGCGTTTCAAACGTTCAGCACGAAAGAACAGTTTCGCTGAAGCATCTAAAAATTTAGATATAAATCTGAAAATAATTTGGAGCCACGGAAAAATAATTATATAACACGCTTATGTATAATGATAATACTACAAAAATTTTTTATATTCTAGCAATCAATTTGAATGTCTTATATAACTATCTTGATGGTACAATAATTATTTTCAAATCTGTAGGTGGCTAAATTTTTTTTAGACGCTTCAGCAGGAAACTGTTCTTTCCGCGTGGTATCTTACGGATTAAGTCAAAGTTTCGTGTGAGATTCGCTCAGGTCGTTTCGGAGAGTGGGGCGTGGCGAGAAGAGAGATGCGACCGGTGCAGTCGGCCGGCGGTGAGAATGGACCGACCGGCCGGCGTGTGAGAGTGGAGATCGATCTGCTATTCATAAGAGACAAGAACGCTCGGATTTCGGTGGTGAGAAAGAAAGAGGGGAAAGGAAGAAAGAAAGAGAGAGAGAGAGAGAGAGAGAGAGAGAGAGAGAGAGAGAGAGAGAGAGAGAGAGAGAGAGAGAGAGAGAAAGGGAGGAAGGGAGGGAGGGAGGGAGGGAGGGAGGGGGAGGGAAAGAGAGAGGGGGGAAGGGGAGAAAGTTCTGACGCTTTTCCCACTGTTGTTATTGTTGCTGATTCAATTTGTTGTTTAGATTCCCTCTCCCGATTTGCTGTCAAGGCCAGAACTGGCCAACCGTGGCCCCGAAGGTCGCCGCCGCGCGGCGGTGAGAGGCGCTTAGAGAGGAACCTAATCGCGGGAGAAGAACGCGGTATAATGGGTGAAACTTCTAGTTCCTGCGAGATAGTACCGTCCAGCAGGATTCTCGTTGATCAAGTTCCCGCCGATCGACCGGTACCGCCGGTCTCCGCTTCCAGAAAAATGATTTGAAAATATCTCTGATTAATTGATGACGACGTGTGTTGTGCGTGTACTTGTCGAATGGTACGGCGAATAAATGAAGTCACAAACGCGAAACGCTTAATGGTTAAACGGAGAAAACGGAAAAATGCGCGTGCCTCTTTGGTATTTTTCATATTTTACATGTACCGCATTCCAACGATCTATTTTTGTCTTTCGCAGCTTTCTCTCTCAACACTTTTACGCTTTTTGAAATTTTCTAGATTAATTCACGTTTTCGTTTGTACGTGTATGTATAATGTCTAATGTCGGAACGATCGAGGTTTTTTTAGCGCGACTTTCACGCTCTCAGCCCCGAAGAAGGAGAACAATTTGGGATAATAATTTGTAAAGAAATGCGAGAATTTACGAGGTCATCGACGGGACCATTAATGCGTGTACCGCGTGACTGAACAAATTAGACGTGGACAGACGTGACCGGTATTCGGTCGGTCTCTTGGGTCTTAAGGATTTAAACTTTCTTGGAAAGCGCTCCTTTTTTTATTCTTCTGGAAGCTGCGTCCGGCTCGCCGTCAAGGTTTGTCCGGAAGAGAGTAGTTCGCGACTCGATCTAATTCGCAGCGACGGAGGAAACGACCGTAAGGACTTCTGCTTTCCTTCCTGTATTCAAATAGCGTCGCGTGTTCGCCGAGGCTATCTGCGGCCAGACAACTAGAAAGTAAATAGATCCCGCGAGAGGAATCCGCGATTCTCCTCAGCGCCGCGACGCTGGAGAACAACAATGACACCGCTGGTATCGTACAATGTCGGCCGATGGATGACTTTGACGATTGACGATGACTGGCGTCTCTGATTTGAAGCTTTCCTTTTACCTTCAACGGATTTTCTAACACCGGGAAATTGCTTCTGTACATCAAAATGGTGGCTGCACCTGCACGCTCAACTCTTCGTCTATCAGCTGTTGCCTGGGTCCGTTAGACCTACATCTGTCTCTCTTCTTGAAATATATTTTTTTTTTGCGTGTAATAACATCAAAAGGCGATCGTTTGTAATTTTATCGATTAATAATGCTAATTTGTTGAAATGATCGGCAGATCATAATATTTTGTCATATCAAAAGGATGATTAATTAGGGACGCTGTTATTACGCTGATTTTACTTTGTCATCGACTTTTATCGCGTTTATTTATTAAATCTATTACAATCTATTTTACTACATCGTTTTATGAATATGTAAATCCGGAATATAATTTCCGACTTAACAGACTTCAGTATAAAAGATATATAAAAGATATTGTCCTGTAATTGGCATTATGGGAAAGTGGGCTCGCGCGATATAAAATAAATGGAACAGTTATGTCTGTATATGATTGAAAGGTTATATATGAATATTTGCAAAGACCATCGCTACTCTCTCATCAGTCTTTCTCTTTCTCTCGCTAGTCTCACACACAACACACACACACACACACACACACACACACACACACACATCTCTCGCCCTCTTATACGTAGAAGTACGCTGCAGTGTGCACTTTCGCGCCGCTCTGCTCTCGGTGAGCGAGGCGAGCTAAAAACATCAAATTTGCGCGATACGAAAGCGTCTGTGCACGGGTCTGTGAAAACGACCGTGAGCGCCGGAGTTACTTTTACTTATAAATTTACATCGTCGGCGGACGCGCTTGCGAATAATAACCGTGTGCGCGAGCGCGCGAGATGAAGTACACGAAAACGGGGGGCGTCTCCGCGCGAATGGCCGCGACACACGGTCGGAGTTGTGGACGTCGAGCGCTAAATAGAGTGTACATTAAATGTTAAGCAGAGGAAAGTAACGCGTGTTGTTCCTGCTCCGGCGAGGAATATATATCCTTATCTCGCGCGCATATCCGATGACGATACGCGCGAGAGATAAGGCAGCTAATCGCCGTTCGTTTCACCATAAAACGCCGCGCGTATCAAAACGCTTGCCTCGCGAATTAGACGGCCGACTTTCGTTTCGTGAAAATAAGCGGCGTGCAAAATCGACGCTTGACAGAAAGGCGTGATGTAATTATTATCATGCCGATACACGGCGATGTAGAACTATGTAAAAAGACCGCTCGTTAGCGAGAATTTTCAAGCGATCGATTTCTCGCGATTGAACACATTTACAGATACATAATCTGAGTCTCATTTAAATGAAACGTCGCTATATAACTTAAATCGGCGTTATCCATGACGATATATATATATATATATATATATATATATAACAGATCTTTTATCTTCTATCTCTCTTTCCGTAACGTAATTCGAATGTTTTATTAAAAATAATTCATCGCGTATGCAATTTAATTAAAAAAAAAAAAATTATAACGTCACGTCGCTCGGATAAAAAGGTCATTTGATCACGCTGAAAGATCGATCGCTCGTCCGATCTCCCTTCGGCGTGAGGGAATTTTTCACCGGGGATAAATCCAGGAATCATCATCGTCCCCCGGAGTCACGGCACGAAAGCATCATGAATTACCCCACATAACGTCGGAGATCAAGCGGACCGACCTCCGCGAGAGGAAACGGCCGTCGCTATCGCTCTCGGGGAACGGTATCAATCCCGGCGCGGATATCGCGCGTAGAATCGATCATTCACGTTCGCGGCGGCACGGCAAGTCAAACGTGCCGATCGATCGTGCCCGTAGACGATCGTAGCGTACGCGCATGCGCGCGCGCGCGCGTAGGACGACCGCGCGGACTTCTCGTTTCGTTATCGCGCGCCGTTTCGCCCTTGCGCTCCGCCACACGCGGCCTGTAATCAAGGCAGCGGCAACGGCGTCGTGATTTAAATCGAGATCCAAATCGAATTATCGTTGAAAGAGGAGGGACCCGATATCGTGTCGGCGTGAGTTATACCGTTCGGCCGGGGTGGCGGAATTCGATCGAGCGGCAGGGGGGTGGTTAGGGGCGCGATTAAATTCTTCCGAGCTATCACGCCTTTTCGCGATATTGTAATTGTAAATGACCGAAAGAGATCCCTCCGCGGGAAATTACGTAATATCATTAAATGCGATTGTCACCCTGATCTTATCGGTAAATACCTATCTCACACGCATATAGCGTGTTCCAGAGCGTTGCTTAACGGGAGAATGTGTTTTTCTATTTATTTTTATGCTCTTTAAGAATTTCAACGGAGAGATAATTTATTTTAATTTATTTTATGTTAATTCATGGTCATTGACACGCGTTATCATGATTGTAAAATATCATTAGGATAAGATATTAAAATGTCCATTGATAAATATGTAATTATTAGGTCAACCGAGCGGGATTTCCTGATGGCAATATCCGGCCTCGTTTAATCGACGTTTAATTCGAAAAATGGCTTCCGAGCTAAAGTGCTTTCGCACGTGATACCTCTCGTAATAACGGTAACGAAAGAATCGACCGTTCTCCTCCTCGAGATATTAGCTCGAATCGGGTTGAGGAAAGGTCTTCTTTTCGAACAAATCATCAGAACGACGGCAAAAAGCGTGGCTTCTCTCTCTTCCCCCTTTTGTTGATGGATCCGATGTTTGATCCTGAATAGAGCCGACCATTCAATTATGTACAGCCGTTCAAAGAAACGGTAACGAGCTCCTCCACTTGGCATTTCTTGCCGCGCCGTAAGCGCCGCTTCCAGTACGGCGCTACGACGATTTTTTTGCGTCGTTGTCCGACTTTTTGTCGCATCACCGCGGCCTTTGTAGTCGGAGAGCTCCGCAAGATGGTACGCCACTTTCAGGCTACTGTCATTTTGCATCCGCTACACCGGAAATGTCCTTGACGAAAAGACATTTCTCCCTCACACCAGACGGTTCAAGTTTTATTAATTCATAAAATACCTCATGAGGTGAAAAAACATATCGTACATGTATGTTCTTCTATTTCGTTAAAAAGGATCTTATCACGAGCGATCGATTGGCTGTCAACATTTACTTGCCCACACGCAACCTGATTTAAAACCAATAATTATATAGAGAAATGGCTGATAAGAGTCAGCGCGGAAGATGATGATGCGCAAAGATCGAACTCAAACAGTTATTTAATAAATTATACAAATCAACATTACAGATCAGACCAACTAAGATAATTACAGCGCAAAAAAAGATACGAATCGAACGAATGTTTCATTCGTATTTGAGCCATCTTCAGCGAGAGTTGACAATTTTTTTTCACGTTTCTTCGATTTTTATCTATTGATTTAATTAATAATCTTTGCTATGGTGAACAAGAAAAAAAAAATGCCGCTTTCAATGGGCTATTATCCTGCCACCGCGTGCGCAATCGCTCGCGCACATCGACGGCTGTCCAAACACCCTGTTACACAGTAGAGGCGGATCCAGAGTTCACGGAATCGAAAGAGAGGGAGAGAGGAAACCGCCTTGGATAAAGCCATGAAAAAATCCTAGGAAAGAGAAGTTTCCTCTTTGCAGATAGCTGCCGCCTCCCGCGCGCACGTGTATGCACGTGTACGTGTACATACGGATAGTTAGACGGAGGTGGAGGGAGGAGGAAGAGGTGGACCGCGCGTCTCGCCTTTGGGCATCGATCTCGCGCGAGAGAAGAGGAACCGCGGCTCTTCCCTCTCTCGCATCTCTCCTCCCTCGTATCCTCGCGAGCATTATCCTACGATCAACCACACCCGGGCCCTCCAGCGAAAATCCGTCCATGGAATCGCACGCGCATATGTTCGTACATCTTCCTCCGGAATTCCCTTTCGGACGCTGGCGTGTGTTGCTCCCACCCCCCTCCCCCTCCCCTCTTTCTCTCTCTCTCTCTCTCTCTCTCTCTCTCTCTCTCGCTCTCGCTGGAATCTCGCTGAAGATGAGCGGCACGCGATTGTCGGCGGTGCGGTAACCGCGGATTCTATCCGCGCCATTGTTCGCATCGCGATGCGAAGCAGAGCTGACCGTGATACTACATTTGAGTCGGCGATTCGTTACCGTAATAATAAACGAATCTGTTAGATCGAAGTATTTATATAAGTGGAAACGTGAATTTTGAAGCCCGCGTAGATGGAGATTGATTTTATCTATTTAGAGGAGGGGGAGGGAGACGCGCCGCGCGCGTGCACGTTGCAACGAAATTAAAATGCAGACATCGGACATAATTGAAACGGAATTATTTCCCGACGTAAAACGTAATTTCCGGCAAAGTGCGTACAAGCATCGCGCGTGTAAATCGCACGGGTGGAAACCTTTAACTGTCGGCTCGGGCGAAACCGCCTCGAGAAAACGTCAGTTCCACTCGGGCGACCATAGTCGCCTTTAAGTTATATAGAAGCGGAGTCTTCCTAGCGCCTACAGCTGTCTTCGGCGGCGAGAGGGTTAAACGTCGTCGTACTTATCAACCGTTAAAATATTTTCATTGATATGTCGATCTCTGAGAGCACACTGGACGAGATATCTCGTAAATCTCCAATTCAATCATATGTCTATACACGCAAAATCGTTTCACAATTTAATCTTCACTTTCTACTACTTGATCATCTGTAAAAGTTTTCTATATAAAAAAAAAAAAAAAAAAAAAACTGTATTATAGATTTACTTTATAGACATTTACATATACCGTGATTAATTTATAAATAATATATACATAATGATAATTATATTTATTAATATAATTATTTAATTTACAAATATATATTATAACTTACTATTTTGTTATATATTACGATTAAATTTATTTTGTATTATCCATATAAATTATTTTTCACAGCGACGTTTGTTAACCGACGGCTCAGGTCCGATCGGTTGATCGCGATCGACAGTGCGCGTAATTGCGTTACGATCATTTTTCGCGTAGATCCGCGCGTCAAGCGGAAAGGTCTTCCCTGTTAGTCTGTCTTACTCAGCTTCTCACGACATATTATCCTATGATCGACCACACCCGAAGCCTAGAGCGGTGTAATATCCATGCGCGCGTATCCTCCTTCGGAATCCCCGTCTTTCAAGCCGGTTGCATCGTTTTCCCCGGGCCCTCGCCACTTCCGGGAACATCTGCATTCTTTTTTTCCCGACCGTAAGCGCATCGTCCATGCGCTTACGGACGGACGGATTTTTGCCACGGATTTTACGATCGTTCTCCTCGCGGCACGATTTACGATCGTCTCCTACCCTCATCTCTTCCTTCCTCGCGATGCCAGTCGGACGATAATTACGAGTGCACGTTAAATTAAACAGTCCCGCCGGAGGAGCGCCGTTCGATCTGTCGCTCGTCGAGTCGTTCGAGCCGCCATTATCGTCGACGAATTAATCGTTCGATCGTTTATGAGAAAATAATCGCGTCCCGCGATTATATTCCCACTATTCCCGCCGAAGTGGCTAATCGCTGTCAGCGCGTCTTGACAAATAACTTTACGTTCTTAACGATCCATAATGTCCAATTCCAGCAGCGCTTTAACTGAGCGAATAATGACGGATTGAAGCGTGTTTAAATTTGATGATTTTTTTTTTTTTTTTTTTTATTATAGGCGAAATATTCGAAATCATTCTGACAGGCACTTTCGGCGAGAGATTATTCGGATTATGAGAGGAGAGTAACGTCTCTCTATGCGAGCGAAACTCCAATTTGACCTTTCGCGTCGCCTGTCCGTCGCTCGGATTCATCCTTCGCGAGTCGTAAATGCGAGCCATAACGAGTCAGCTGATTCAAGTCGTAGAAATCTGTGGAATTTACGTCGGACGGCCGGAAATTCTACTCGTAATCAGTGCAGCGATGAACGGACCCTTAAGAGGGTCCTGGGATTTTCACCCCTATTTCGTTTCCCGCCCCGTTATCTCAGGGGTTCCTCTCCCTCGTACCTTTGAGACATTTCGCGAGATTTATAAAAGCATCGTATACGCCCCAAAGCTATTCGTGAGCTCTGGAGCGAAGAATATTAACGGGAGACGGGGAGATTTTGCATTTATTTAGTAATAGTAACGAAAGAAAAGCGTCGCTTCTTGGAAAACGGACTTTTTCACCGGTACGTTCGAACGGTGGTGTATTTATAAATTGCCCGTCTCGGTGCTCGAGAGGCACGTCTCTCGCGATAGAAATAACCCCGTTGGCTCTCCTAATCCATATAACGAGCAATCTCCGCGAGGTAAAAAACGCGAGCATCGTTTCTGCGTGTTCACGATGACGTTACGCTAGACTAACGGCCGTGTAACCGGCGCGGTGGCGTTACATCATGCGAACGGGGATCGAATTATACGGGAGACAATGTCAGGACGGATATTTAGCCGGTGGTACGGTAAAAATGGCACGAAAAGGCGACTCGCGGTCGGTCATCTCGTTTCGTCGCGGTTCGTAATTAGTCCGCGTTTAAAAACGAGACTCTCGATGATGGTTCTTACATCTCTCGGGAGGAAGCGACGGGTCTCGCTGTTCCCCGCGGGTGAAAGAGAGAGAGGGAGAGAGAAAAGAAAAGGAAGAGTGATTTTAACCGAGAAACTCGCGTGTTCCGCGTTTATTTGCGGACGCCTCGCCGCGCCGCGACTTAGAGAGTGAAGAGACTTAACGGAACGTGGTAAATTAATGGAATGGAACTTTTTTTTTTTCGCGGCAACCGCACGGTGACCCGGGATACAATGCGCGCGCGATTAATCACGCTCGTTTATCGTTGATTGACGACGCGGCGACGATGTAAACGCGCGAATTTACGGCGCGCGCGATGCAACGCTTGATCGATCGGCGCTCGATTGAACAAATAGCGCTTAATTTTCCGTACGCGAGTGCACCGCTGCGAAATTTATCGCTAAACATTTAACATTCGCGCCTCGCGAGAGACTTATCGCGCGTACGCGCGGGATCGAGCGTTTCCCCGAGCTATCCGCCGATAAAACACGATAATCTCGAACAATTATACATCGCCGGATTATCGCTAATTAATTAATATCGTAGCGTCGGGTGGCGCGCGTTTGCACGTGATGTTTCGCGAGTACGCTCGTATTTACGTATCGACGCGACCGTGCACTCGCACGGTGCACGTTCAGCATTTGCTCGTTCGTTACAATAAATCGTTGAGATATAAAATTGAGATAGCGGCGCGCTCGCAGATATTGAGCGCCGCTCGCTCGCGAGATATTCGCGCCGATGAGGCGCGCGCGATCTAATAAAGTAATTTATTATTAATGCCGGTTAGACGAGTTTCGCGGGAGTACAAAACCCGTAAATGCGCATAGACGAGCGATAAATACCGGCGTTTACACAGTGAGACGTGTGAATGCACCGGCACCGGTATGTGCAGGCTGATTTCGCATGGCGCGCGTGCGGATACATTTCCGAGATTAATATATATATATATATATATACTTAACCATCGTATCCGTTCGATTATCGGTGAACTTATTCGCTCAATTGAGTTTCTTGATTTAATCCGCAAACGGCACGATAAATGAAAAATGTGCTCGGGGATTAAAGAGACAAAAAATGTTTATAGAGGTCCGTGATATCGGACCCGCCGATCGGCGTTATCTGCTGGCAGCGGTTATCGTCCGACCGTCACGGATCCGCTCCAGAAAATCTGCAAGCGGAGAGAGAAGGAAACGTTTTGATAAATCGGACGTGGCGCTGTAACGGCACGCACGTACGTGCGGTCGATCAGGTCGCGTTTCCTTCCAGAGACACTCGCGCGACGTTTCTCCCGCGGCAGAAATCGAATCGGAGCTCGGAGCGCACAAAGCGGTTCGCGCCGCGCGATCCCGCAGGAGAGATTTTCAATAAGCTCCGTCGGCCCGCTCCAATAAATCCCGCGCCGAGAACAATTCGCGATAAATCATTTTCTAACGGCAGCAACAGTGTTTGCGCTATAACGGTAATTGGTCTAGTCGCCGCCCGGTATATCTCGGGCCTGAGAGCAGCGAGATATTAATGATCGCGCCAGGGCCGGCGTATAACAAAGACACGCGTTGCTCGTTTTGCAACACCCGTCGAACGTCGGATCGATTTCCTCTCTTACGGCTCTCCTTTCCAAAAACGACCACGAAGTCGTCATCGCGCGCGCGCGCGTGCGATGAAACGCCATGGATTCCTCTGATTCATTCCGAATTTCGGCAAAACATCAACTCAGCTTTCCTCTCCCACGAGTGCGATTTGCAGAAATTAACGTTTATTGATAATTACACGTGGAATCGTGGCGTTTAAATAAAAATGATTTTAAGATATTTATATTTATTACTAATAATAATAAACTGGTAAGCTCCTTTTTTCTGGAATACATCTTGCGTTTCTCGCGAGATTAGAGTACTTGTTTACTCGTCGGGATTTTTGTTGACGATTATTCTTTCTGCAACTATTAATACACGTGTAAACACGCATGTATATCCGGAGTCTTGCGGCTATGATTAAATTGTTTTCCTCCTACGACTGCACTTTCCTCTCCTCGAGCGACCGCGAAAAAATAGACTTTCGACTCGATCTGTCGCTGCTCGATCGGCTCTGACGGCAAATAACGAGAATAATAGCCGTGCATGTATGTACCCTGACGCTTCTCTGTGTCGGTGTCGGCATGCTCGCGTGAGTGGGCATACGCTCGTACAACCTCGAGGTCGATGGAAAGTGAAAACGAGTGACTTCTGTATGGATTGTCATACTATATCGGTCGTGTATGCACGTTAACCGTTAAAAGCGACCGTTTATTATATATTGTCAATCTTTATCGGATCAAATCGCACGAATCGCAGTATGACGCAGAATTTCTTCTATGTAATGGAGAATTAATGGTCGACTTCCGTAACGGCTCTCGTAACAACTTAAACAACCGAGTTACCTAATTTGCCGCGATTTCTTTTGTTTCCTCCAGTTTCCTCTTTTATTAATTTCTTTTGGATTTCTTAATTAATTAAGTAATTTAATAGCTCACAATTTATTTCGTTATCTTAATCTCGGATTCCTCAGACGGGCTTTCGTTTGAGATTTCGTTTTCACTTACCGCGTAACGGATATTCAAAGAATTTTCTGGCAATGTAACGCACGTGACAATGAGCCCCCTTGCGTGCGACGTACGTGGGCGCACGTTGATAATGATCCACGTGCCGACAATTAACCATGCACCGCCGGTTAATCGTCATTAGTTTCCCTTATAGGTAGGAAGAGAAGCGTTGGGAAACGATAAAGCGTAATTAGGTACGTGCGCGCCTCCGCCATTAATAATACACGCGAGCACACGTCCTTGCACGATCTGCGACTTTTTTTTTTTACAGATCTCTCGCAGGTCTCTTGATTTGTCACCCGTAAAAAGTCATTCTCACAAAAACGTATACGCTTTCTTCGCCGCGGACTATCTCTTATTAAATTCGCAGCGATTCGCCCGTTTCTATATGATAATCGGTTTCTTATCGTCCCGGTAGTCTCTAAAGTAACTCGACGCCTCTGGGGAGAGGGGGGGGGGGTATCAATCTCGGAAATGACTGCCGCTTCTTCGGCAAATTCAATGGAAAGTTTCCTGCGACGCGATACTTTCGGACAAATTATTACGCGAAATTACGGCTTTATTCCGACTCTCGCTTTCTCCTATGTTTAAATTAATTAACAGACTCTCTCAATTCAACATACATACGCGCGTGGGACGACCGAATCAAATTATTAAATTAACCGCTAAGCTATTATTAAACAAATATCGATTAATCTCATTAATTTTTTTTCCTTTTTTTTCTAAAAAATCTCGCATCGCTCGCAAAATTTCACATATAATATGTATGTGAATTTTTTCTGGCAAGCCCATTCTGGCGAGCCTAATTTCGCGCTTGGTGTGCGATGGCGTGATCGGAAACGTGTCAAAACGGCAGAGAAGCACGAAACGCCATGTACCACCCAGTTAGCAGCCACTGTTAGCGTGAAAGTTTCATGGATCAATGTTTCGCAATTACGGGGCCGGCTATTCAACGAATTAAACCGTCTTATCTATTACAACGGAACGTTAACTGCTGTCCTTGTTACGTTACGATACGAATTATATGTATTGCCGCCGCTTGTTTGCTCGCGCGTACGTAAAATTGCGTGCCGCTCGAGACGAGTAAGATCGTACCGACACGCAGATGTATTTATTTATTTATTTTACACCCGTATACTTTATTGCATTTTATATCATTAGCATTTCAGCGTTTAAAAGAATAGAATTTTAATGGCGTTGCGCCCGGCATGATTTCTTTTCAAATAATTATACCACATGTGGAGAAGCTATTTACACGTTGCTATCGAGAAAATAACGTTTTCTCAATATCTGTCGTAAGTGGAGCACCACGCGCGCGCCAGATTCGAAAGCCGTAACTTTTATTTTCCATGCGGCGCGTTTCCACACGGCGGTGCATTCGCGCCGCGTCTTATTAACGGATTATTATCGCGATCTCGATCGCGACACGGCCATTATTCGCCGAGGAGGATTCTTTAACCGCGGAAAATTACGCCACCTCCCCGCCAAGGACTTCGCCCGTCCTTACGTCCGGTGTAATTTATTCTGTCAGGTTGAACCACCTTCGGTCGCGATAGTCACACTCGAGTGCGGTTGACATCCTTTATTCGAGCACTCCGAGGTATCCTCGCCACCTCTCGCTCGCGTTTCTCGATTTACGCTCGTTGCTCATTAGCACGTTACGAAACCTGATTTTCCACAGTGATATTTTTCCACCGTGCGCGGTGATTCGCGGTGAGAAGGAGTATCGTCGTTCGGGATCCGATCGAACGAACGTTATTTATTAACCGGCAACACCAGCTCGAGTGCGCTTTTATTACGGCGAGATAAACATTTATTTGGAGCTGGAAATGTTCCAGGCATGCGCCATTTCTGGAAATAGGATGCCCGAGAACTATCGCGTTTCCGTCTCAAGAGCGTAAAATATGCAAATATCCTCCATAAAGTCTAGAAGCTGAAAAAACTGGTATGACCACGATATAATAATAATTATCCCGTTTACTCGGCACGGTCTCTCTTTTCAGGAAAATATTTTTCTCGTACGTTAATGCGCGCCAGAATAATAAAAAGCGTTTCCAGTGAAAACATATTAATTAGTTAACGTGTCGCTTAAATGTCAAGTAGCAACGTATCCTTCGTGGAAGGGAACTCGTTTGTTTTCCAACACGTTTCCGGAAGAAGCATCGCCTTAGAGCTTTCTAGTAGCGCACGTGCCGGCGATCTGGGGATAATACCGATGATCCCAGCGACTCAGGTCGAATGTAAGACAAAATCGCTCTCCCACGTCCCACGTCCCCGGGAGTCCCCCGGAGTGCATGCTGGGAGAACGATTTTCGCGAGACGCGGTAGCCCCGCGTAGTTGAGCCTCGTAGTTTAACTTTACCGCGGCGATATCGATGCCGGAATCGATCGGAATCGAATCGGCCGACACTGACGTGTCGCGTCGTGTCGTGTCGTGTCGACGAGAGGCCTTTCTCCCTGCCGTCGTTATTTCAATAATGTTCACGTACGGCGTATTATCCGCGCGCTCGCAATTGACATCCTTTAAAGCCACGCCATCCGGCACGGTGACGTAGCGCAGCGTGGCGTGGCGTGGCGTGGCGTGGCGTGGCGTGGCGTGGCGTGGCGTGGCGCGGCGTCGCCCGTGTATCCGCGCTTTACCGTTGCTTGTCATTACAAGAGAGGAACCTCGAGTGGAACCTCGTGGTAGCCCCCGGTGACCCCCTGTCAATACCTCCGAAGCATACGTGAGAGCCTATCCTGAAGCGCGGAACATAAAGCGTAGACTACGACTACATTCGCCTGGTATATCCCTCGCGATTTTTCACGATGCGCTTGGCGTGCATTCCCCTCGTTTTCCACGTCGCCGCGACGTCCCGGAGGTGGAGGCGTGAGAACCGGGTTTCCGGGATACATCGCTCGGTACCTTGGAGTGTACTCTCGACGTTTGACCTCCTCAGTACGCATCGTATAATACGTATATGCCACGAGGAAGCTAAACGTTTATTTCTCTTCCTTTCTCCACAGTTTTGTTCGTAAGGATTAAATTTACGATATACGTTGCAATGTACACGAAAGAATCTACACGGAAAGAATGGTTTTATCGTATAGTGTTTAAACATTTGGCCAGATGTAGATCTGAAAATAATTTCGTCGGGACGTCAAAATTATTATACAGGATGCTTAAATATGATGATAAAATTTTTGAAATATTTTATTTCTATATAAATTTTTTATGACGATAGAAGATGGATATTATATTGAGTGATCAAAAAATTGTATTGTAAAAATTACTTTATACCATGATAACACCATCTAATACTCGTCTCACACCAGTGCCATTTTATTTTGATGCTATTCCAAGTTAACGCTATATAATCGTATTTATCGGAGAACTGACGGCTGCATTGGTATTATAGCGGAGCGGCACAAATAAACGATCAGCATACTTATCGTATTTGCCATTAGAGTTAGACTAGAGTTAGTTGGGACTAGAGAATTACAAGAAGCAGACGCGAGCGTTCGAACGTGCGTACCAATGGCCGTTCGGTATGCAATAATCCGGCGCATATAATGCTAATGCGACAGATCTCTCGATAGAACTCTCCGCGTAACGCTAATTAAACCCGGAGTCCGGGGGATATACAATTATGTGATTCTTAAATGGAAGCCTGGAGTGTGTGGTAATTTCGCGTCTTGAGTTTCTTGATATATCCTATTACGTCGAGCTATGTCGGTCGCGCGCGAAGCGAGAGTCACGCAACTTTTTTTCCCTTCCAGAATCACCGAAAGGCGCGCTTGATGAATCTCCCGCGTCGCTTAGATATTTCCCTCGTATCTCGAGATAATTCACTCCTTCAGTTTTTCTCTCATAATACTCGCTCCCGTACTTGGAAATATTAATATTGATAATACTCTTTGGTTGGTCATCGTAATTAAAAAGAAACTTCTAGGCATTAATAGCGCAGTTATAGTATATAGTTTCCACAACGTCAAGTGAAGATGATAGCCAGCCGGCACTTTCTATTTATGTTCTCATCGACAGGCTGACGTAAGAATTCATCATACTTTGGGGGCTCCTAGCGAATCGATGTAGTCATTGATAACCCCGTTCGTTTCTCGTTTAAGACGGTCTCCGGCCGTCTCACCGATGCGGAGATCAACGGCGGCGTGGACGTAGATTTGTCTTTATTTGGACTTCCATTAGGAGAGCGAGACGTTGTTTGATCGTTCCCGTTACACGTTTTACGAGAATGGTCCGCACGAGAAGTACTTTCTAGACACTCGACCGCGGGGTCCACCGGCTGGTCTTCGCCGCCGAGAAGGTCGACGATACATCAAAGGATGTATCGCAGAATGAGCGATTCTTTACGACGCAAGTATCGCCGAAGAATGAATTTGTTCGTCGGATATGAAAGTTTGTTTTCTTAACCACCCCCTACGGCGTGGCGCCGTATTCTCTAAAGTGACCATACCGTACGGAGGAGAAAAAAAAATATGGTGAAAAAAAATTTCGGTGAAAGAGACGACGCCGACGGAGAGATTTACCGGCGAGATTTTGCGCTTCGACAAATTGTCGGACAAGTCGTCTAGCAGGAAATTAATGACGCGGCTATTTCAGGAGGCGCGCGAGATAAAGCGACGCGGAACGACTCACTTTACTCGTGTAAAGCGTCTTAAGAAAAATATAAGGCGACATCTGCTACAGACGGGATTATGAACGTGGCCTATTCCAGGTTAGGAAAGGTGATGGTAAAATGGGGCGAGGGGGGGGGGTCATCTTCAACGCTTTAACGAATCCGTGCGGTTATCGTTCGGATAAACCGAACATGTAATCCCACTTGTAACTTACTCGGAGCTACGGGGCACGTAATTAAGTTACGGTATCCGTCGTTTCGCCGCGCGGCGATTTGTATGTTTCTGCAAACGTGTTAATCTCACCCGGGAAATTACCTTGTCTCTGGCGAGATCCGCGATCGGATCGAGGGATCGAGCGCGGATCGCGTTCGCGAGGAGAGAATAGCCGAGCGCGAATCGCATTCTTCCTATTTCCGACGAGACATCGCCGCCTCGCCGTTCTTGCTGGTCGGCAGACCGATCGACGGCCGTGATTACCGTAATTACGATTATAATGGACGAGATCGGGGAATCCAGGTCGCTCGTGACTCGCGCGCTGGAGGAATCAAAGAGACACATTGCCGCTTTCCACGGCGGCGAGAAAAGCGCGGACAGGAAAATTAAACGCGAGCGGGCGTTAATTAATGTCGTCGGTGTCGGCGATGTCGGTCCCACGCGATCCGATTGGCGGCCGCGGTTCAGGTTCAGGGATGCAACGACAACATGTTGCGGCATGCGTGCGGGTGCGGGTGCGGGTGCGGCGTGGCGCAGGCAAGAAGACATTAATGAGAGCCCTCGTCACGATCTGACGATACATGCGCGCGTGCGCGCACGGCGGGTGAGTCATGCGGCAGGAAGTCCTTTTTCCGCGGTGCGGCACGGTCGAACACCTTCCGCCCGGCGATCTGGTACAAGGTGAAATCGAGCGAATTCAATCCGCAATACGGAGAAGACTGAATGGTTCGTGAGAAGGAGTCTTTTTTTTCTCTCTCTTTCTCTCTCTCTCTCTCTCTCTCGAAATCCGTTTCGTTTTGGAACAATTTCTTTTGCACCGCGGACCGGCCGTCTACGTCCGCCAGATAAGCCGATAGGATAAACTATTTGCCAAGTACGTTGCGAAAATTGCCCTATTGTATCGGTGAGAATGAGATACTCCGAGATAGAACGGATAAAAGTGCGCCAGACAGCCGCGCGCTCGAAGAGCGGATGGTATGACAGACAACGCGAACGAACAACAACGCGAGAAAGATTAGACGCTATTAAATCTTATTCTCCTCTCTATATCCCGCGCGAATCTTTTTTTTTTTTTTTTTTCTTTCCTCGATATATATCCCCGCGGGGGATATCATCAGCTCGTCGCGATCGCGTGAGAGAGGTCGCCATTTCACAGGGAATTATTCAATGTCGTCTATTATCCGCATACAGAAGAGCGTGTACCACTAACTATCCAATTATCTTCCGATTAAAAAGTAATGCGATAGTTGCGGTACACCGGTGTGTGTCCCGTACGCTCGTTACGCATCACAAAGTATCTTATCTGCGTTATCGGACATCTATCGATGTCAGGAAGTGAACTTTAACTACCATTAACCATGCGGTACTTCCCAATAAAACGATTCGAGCGCTCATCGCCATTGGAAAACAGATAAACGGGACGTAAGGCAGTATTAGTCTATTAATTAACCTTCGAGATGTCGGTTGGATCTTTTTGTATCAAATTAAATTGAATTTCAATCTGATCCTATTCACGCGATCATTTCATAAACATTTTTTCTTAAGAAAAAAAATTAATAGATCATACACAGAAAAATATTAATTTCAATAAATCAAGATAAATATTCTCATATACAGGCAAGAATATTGTAATCTTCCTTTAGGCTTGATTTGATTGAATTTGTATTGATGCAACAATTACTTTTGCTCAACTCGAGCCTAAAAATCTTTTATATGAAGATTTTCTTGCTAATATCTAGAATATTATTATTTGCATTAATATAAATTCAATCAAATCAAGGCTAAAATTTTTCCAAGAAAATTATAATATTTTTGCTTGTAAATGAAAAATATATAATCTGGATTTAAAATTAATTTTTTAATAGTCTAGTTTAATTTTAATCTGTCCGTCTAGTCTAGTTTCTATAGTCTGAAAAGATAGATTTTGAATACTTCAAATAATTTGATTTGTAAGACTAGACTACTTCTTCTTTACACACCGGAGTGCTATAATACATTTGGCCATTCGGGGTCGTCTGGTAATTAAGGTCAGATCGAATTTCCGTACAGGCACCATCGAATCGATAAAGCAATCTTGCGTTTTTGGCTTAGCTCCAGAGAAAGAACTGCGACAATGCACGGGGTGATGACGGCCGTCCCTTTTCTTATTATCCGACATTTCGTCCTTCACGAGCTGTGGTGCCATGTGGATTTTCGCGAGCAAGGGTGTTCCACCCTTCAGGCTAGCTACGGGCTAAATCAATTAGGCGTCCGAGGTGGGAAGCGTTGATACAATATAGGAATACGTGACGTTATCTTCTGGTCTTTAGAAGATGAAAAACGACGACGCTCGCAAGGATCTCTCAACTACTTCTCTGGATTTCGAAATACAAGAGTTTTTAGAAAAATGTGATTTACATTTGATTCTTTTTCCGAAATAAAATAGGCGTCATTGATATAATAATGACGATATATTAATGACATAAAATGTAATTAAATTGGAAGATTCATTTTTCTGCGTCAAATGGAATTGATATTATTAGACAAGACACGTAATTCGCATTTGATCGAATTTTGAGTCGAACATAAATTTACGGCGAGTCGAGAACCACTGATCCTAGATTCTTCGTATCCTGCGAGTGGAGTTTGCCCGCAACGCACGTTCAATAAAGCAACTGTACGCGTCACCAACACACGCGCGTGTAAAGAAGGTTTCGCGGAGAGTCTCTCACGTCGTCCGCAACTTTCGTGAACTCGTATAATGGTGCGATGAACTCGCTGCCGCTTTATCTCTCTCCATGGTACGACGATAAGAATAATTGGACGTAAGACAGCACGGCAGATGAGAGACGGAGGTCTCCGTTGCGTAAAATTGCAGGTCATTCGCAGTCCTCCACTATCAAGCATGTCTACAGTTTTCGATTGCGTAACGTATAAAAAGTCGTCCGGGCGCCTTTTTACGTAATTTTATGGGATTAATTTAATGTATTGTGCGATGAATTATGACATGCCTCTCGTTTAACTTTTTACAACCTTTCAATTGATATAATTACTTTTTTTTTATTCATATTCGTTCTCCAATCTTGTTCTAATTTCAATTAATCATAATTAATTAAAAATATACTATCCTTTACATTTATTATTTGCGTTATAAAACGGATCAATTTTAAAAATTCAATTTTGAAAAGGAAAAAGTGTCAAATATATTTTTTTCCTGTTACAGACTTCGTGATGCCACCGCCGTATCATCGACATCGTTAGCGGCGGGCCTTCGCGATGGCCTCGATCTTAGGAGACGGAACGGGCCCCGGAGGCCCCGGGCCCTCCCGATGCCTCTTGCTCCTGCAGAGGTCCCTGGCGATTCAGCTGATCCGAGGATCGGCTCCTCACGTCACAAACGCCGGCCAACGGGAAAGTCCGAAGGAACATCCAGCCGACGAGATGTGGATGTACGACAAGGGCTACAATCTGTTTCAGGTGAGTCGCTCGTTATCCTCGTTAATAATACCGTTGACATCTCCTCGTCGCGTCGCTCTCTTGCGAGTTCTTATTCTTGTCGACGAACAATATACGCGTGTTTGGTATCTCGGCGAACAGCATCGTGGCATCTTTTTTACTCGCGGAAGATCGTCGGCGCCGGCAAAGTTCAGCGGAAACGGGAACGCCGGAGTTGTGCGCGACGTTGCGACGGCACGTCTCCGCCGACTCTATTCGTGTCTTTTCTGCTTTTGTTCCCTCCTTACTCGTTGAAACGCGCGCGCGGGTCCTTTACGGTAAAGCGAACGTTGATTGCCCGCACCGTTACGCCACAATGAGACAATGTGAATTACGAGCAATTTCGCAAAAGTCGGCATAATCGAGGAGCGGCAGGTTAAACGGCGGAAGCTCGTTCTCGCGGCCGGCATTGCGCGGGCCGCGTCATCCCGGGGCCCTTCGACGATAAATTTCGCGTTTTACGTTCGGAATTCCTCCCGCGGATGAAATAAACGGCGATGGCGACGGTGACGTCGGCGGCGCCGTGCGCGCCGTAACGCGGCTCGTCTCGAATTTATCGCCATCAATGCGTAACGTGTAACCACTGAATATTCAACAGCGGTCTACCGTCTGGTCCGGAATTGTATTAATGCTCGCGCCGATATGGCCAATCGCGACGGAGAAGCGCATTCATATAGACGGTGTTACGACTATCGACTATCGACTCGCGTAAAAATTGATATAATAACGAATAAATCGTTATTATAAATTGTTTTAGAAGAGAAAATTTGTTTGAAAAATTAATATTGTTTCCCTTTTGGATGTAATCGCGAGGTAGGCAAATTTTATTTCGCTGGTGACGAAATAAAATTGGAACGTGACTGTCCGCAATAACGAAGTGCTCTCACTTTTCAACGAGTACGTACTTGGCGGAGAAGCATCCTTGCGGAAAAGTCAACGAGCGAGCCTCTCGCTCTTCGCTAATAATAAAGGACGTCGATAACGGTGACAAAGCGACGGTGTTGAACCATTGAATGTGCAAGAATAGCGTTTCTTCGGACTCCTCAGCGACGACCTACTCTCGGGGCATTCGAAAATGTGAAGCACCTTTGAATCGGAACTTTTAATAATCAATTTTATTATATCTTTGTTGACAAATCTACCCTGACTGTCTGATGAATCAAATAACACGCAAGAAAATAGGGACACCCCGTATATAAAAGCAGGAAACTGCGTTGAACTGCGCTGTTCGTACGAGAGAAGATATAATCTCGAGGTCGCAGAGTGAATTAGATCGACATTCTATAATTGTTAAGGCAATTAGACGTTGCAGAAATCGTTCTATGTATGTTCTATCGATATTGTGGTTCCGCGTGGTTTCGCGCTATGTATTGACCGCTTCATCGATGTCGGCGGATAATAATCGATCGACGAAGATATGATCGCTTTTCAACGGAACGATCGTCAAAAGCATCGCAGCGCAGATCGCATCGATACACGTTGTTCGGAACGTTGTATCCGACCTTTGTATTCCGTCGATTAATTTTATCCAAAGGGAAACGTTAAATGAAATTCTGCGTTGGCTTTCTATCAGTTAATACCAACAACAGCAATTGACAAAGCGAGAGATATCAAAAAGAAATAAAACAGCAAATTATATATATATGTATATATAATATTTATTATATCTAATTCGTTGATAAAATCTAATAACATATAATTAATTAATGTATAAATTAATTAGACAATATGTGAGATGTGAGATTATTTTAGTCGGTGACTATGAGGTTTTTTAATTCGTACGGTAGAAAAGCGGTAAATGACGAAAGAAAACGGCAATACGCATCTATTACCATAGTAATTTCAGGTTACTAAATAATAGGGCATTGTTCGATACGGCTTTTGATCCGCAAAGTTGTTTACAAGATTTATTCGAGGCCTTTCAGGTGCACAGTCTGCATTCGAGAAAAGGTGCTTTACGCTTCCTCGACGGCTCTCTCGCGAGTGCATTGCCAGCCGTCGCCGCTCGTTGTGACGTTTTTAAATCACTGTTATTACGATACACCGATCGCGCATTGCCCCGGGGATGGTCGACGCAGTCAACGATCCGGCGGACACTTTCCATCCGCGTGGCTGATTTCCGGCCACGAGCACGTCGCCACGCCACGAGACAGCAAAAAGCGCGATAGTTCACGTTGAGCTATTCGGCCACGGCTACGATCGCGGTGTCCGCCACCGGTTTGTTACATTCGCCCGTTTACATCACATTAAAATCGACGTTCGATTGAAAAAAATATTCACGATCGATTACTGTCGAGACGCGAGAGAACTCACGTGATAAAATTTATGTATCTTTTGTATTATTAATCTTTTGTGACGTAACTTTCAGCTTGGATATATATATATATATATATATATATATATATATAAAACTATTATATATAGTTATAATTATAGTAACTCATTTTAATCCGATGAAAACATTGTGTACTTTAAAAATCTGATGTAATTATAGATCAATTTGTGTGTACGGTATCTCATGTCAGATTTAAATTTAAAAAGTAGATGTGAGGTGGAGACTAATCGTCGTGTCGGTTACAATCTATTGTGAATATCGGAGCGTAATAGTCGCTTGAAACCAAGCAACGGCACTCAGAACGTAACTAGTGCGCGGCACTTACGAACAGAAACAATAAAGTCAAGCGCGTATCGTTCGAGTGGTTGGTTCGAGGGTTCAGCCAAGGTTCACTTCTCTCTCTCTCTCTCTCTCTCTCTCTCTCTCTCTCTCTCTCTTATTTTTTTACTCTTTTGTTCATCGACGATTCCTTGGCGCACTACTGGAAGCAGAATCATCAAAACAGAGTTGTTGTCGTCGTTGTTGTCGTCTTCGTTCATTGCCGACTTCGTAAATCAGCACCACGCAGCGTATAATCGTGAGCCAAGCCCGACTTTTATCTCCCGCACGAGAACTCGTTTATCCGCGAGATGCCCATTCGCCTCGAAGCAATTCGCGCCCCATCGTCCATTTGTTTGCCGATTTAATTGCAAAAAAATACGCAGGAAAGAGGAGGGTGCTCCTCTTCGGTGCGCTCTTTTCGCGTTCTCATCCTAGATTAACGACGACATGAAATGTCGCAGTTTATTTTCTTCCTTCTTCTCTCTTTCGTTGCAATATATAGATACCAAATGCGATGCATTGGTATTATTTCGTTAGATCATAAGGCTTATCGATTCTGAATAATTTTCTATAAATTTTAGTTTTGTGATAACATTTTTATGAGAACTGAGATATAATGAAACATACATAATTTAATTTGTTAATAATGTTAATTTAATAGATTGATAATTACAATTATTATTATTATCGCAAAATATGGTTAAGCTAAGATTTCTTTTCTTACATACGATAATACATTTCTTTTTCTCTTACACGATACAAGAAAATTTTATGAGGCGCGGCTTATAGTCTATGTTTTTGATTAGAACAGAAATAATCGATTTTGCACGATTTCTTCTATGTCTAAGTTTTTCTATTCACACTCGATGCCTTCATATTTGGATACGTAACTACCCAAGAGAAGAAGGAGACACAAGAGAGTCTCCAATGTACTATTCGAGCGCACACCGCACTCGCAATATTAGCATATAAATTATGTTATCGTGATTTATGCTCGCAGCCCGCTCGTACCCACGCGGGGCTGTAGGGGGTTGCTGATTAAAATTCGAGACGACGGGTGCGGGTGAACGCCTTGAACGGCTGCCACCCAGTAACAGTTGATAAATAGATCAATGCCGTAATGGTGAAATAATTTGCAAGAATGCTAAATGTTTCAGATGGCTTTTCCTCGGCAACAAAATATGGCGTCTCTTGCGGGAAGAGATATTATACACTTATCTCCATCATGTCCTTTATCGCGCACCGACAATACAGTTTGACAATACAGATAAGATACTAAAATACAAATCGATAATTTCGGTTGTCAATAAATATTTACGGGTTAATATATTTCCGAGATACTTTTGAGATAGATCGATAAGCCCGACGCAGAGCTATAATACCGCAGAGCGAAATGGCGTTGGCAATAAGTTTCTGGTATATTTCGTTCGACTCCGTTAACCGCTCACGTTCGTGCGCGGCGTCTCAAGTTAGGGCTTTAAAAGGATAACCATATACGGGCGGCGGGAGAGCGCACGGCGAGTATATTGCATAATAATTAACGGGCAGCCAACGACCGTACAACACCCTATAGACTGTATTGCCGCAAGTTCATTGCCGGCACGGAAATCGCAATATGTATGTTACGTGCGCCGAGCAGCGCGCCGCCGATCAACAATAGGCTCGTTCCATTCTTTCTGCATTTCCCCACGATTTACCCTCCTCCTCGCTTCTTCGTTCAAAACGTGAATATATATATATATATATATATATATATATATATATTGTTTTTATATATTTAATCCCGAAAAATATCAAATAATGCAATTAAAGAAAAAAAAAAAACATCCTATCCGTTGCGATAGGTCCTTTTTGAATATCGTACAAAAATGTGTGGTTGAAAAAAATCAAGGATTTTTAAAATCTAAAATTTCCAATTCTGCGCTTCTCATCCTCGTCGTTTTACTCTATGTTTCCCAAATGTTTCATCTTTGATAAAATTCCGGTCGTTTTACATTTCTCCACGAGTTACTCTTCTCTTGGTTTCTTCAAATATATTTTATATATTTAATCTCGAAAAATATTAAATAATGCAATTAAAGAAAAAAACCATCTTCGCATTAAGTTTTTCATATTTTCGAATATTATATTAAAAAAATCAGGAAAATTTTTAAAATCTAATTTTTAATTCTGCGCTATCTCATCTTCGTTGTTTTGGAACCCTATGTTTCCCAAATGTTTCACCCTCGACGAAATCACGGTCGTTCTATATTTTGCTATTCCCCTCGATATCTACAGCTTATAATCTTCTGAGTAGTTAGGGGAAGCTAGATTGTATACAAGATTTCGAGAATAAATACAAGATAATCGTAGAAACCTCCGGGGAGACGTTCGATTCAACACATACGTACGGAATCGTTTATATTTGATGGCTATTTTATATAATTCCGATCTAATCTCTTTCGACACTCGTTATTTTCTGCAGATCAAGTGAGAATGCGTAATAGCAACCAGAAAATTTTAGTATTTATAAATTTTACTTGATAGAAATTAGTTAATATTTATTGACCTAATCTGGTTAGTTTCTGGCTAATTGTTAGGAAAAAAATACTAGTCAGAATATTTAGAGTTTTATTTGGCCAGAAATTGGCTAGCGTTTACTGGTTTGACTTGGCTAGTTTCTAGGTAGTTTCTGGCTAGTTGCTGACCAGTATTATCTAAGAAAAATTTTCTGATCAATTATTTGATAGTTAGTGTCCAGTAAATTATTCAAAAGAATAAAAACTAGTCAGTTTTTAATGAATAACCAGTTTTTCTTATATATTTTTCTACTTGGGCATTTATTCTCGGCGACGGGGATGTTTGTGTTGGCTCGCGAGACGTAACGTACGTCGCAATACGGTAATGCCAATTTGCCTTTGGCGAATCGCGTATCAAAACCCTCTTTTTCGCACAGTTAGTTGGCGTGTCGCTGGGCTGAATGCAGGAGACATGGTAGCTGGTTCAGCGCTAATTATGGTTAGCTCAGAACTGTCGCACTCTCACGGTTAGATCCTCCCATGGACAATAAGAGTGTCTACTTTATCAGCATATCCTGTTGCCCATCCCGGAATATTCCGCGATGCAACGTGATATTTTTATCGTGCCTGCGCAACTTTCCTCCCGGTGTTTCAGATTCACACCGATAAAAAAAAAAACGTTGCGCGCGTGCCTACGAATAAGTAAGATATAATAACAGATTTATATTTAGACGAACATAAGACGTATATAAATAAATTTTCAAAAGTTACAGTTCTCGTATATCGCAGGCTCGATTGTCGGTTGGAAACCGACGTTTAATTAAACGTTTCCGGGAACGTCTTCGTAAAGTCTAGCCGAGATTACGAAAGGGGCCGGCTAAGCGACGGACGAAATTTCCTTAAAATTGCGAAAGTGGCGCTTTTCTCCGTTTATCGTGCTCAACCGGGCGGAAAAAACGAGGCGTTAAGAGTAATTCGATTGTAGAAGGTGTCCCGATCGGGAGAAAGAGATCGGTGGAAGGCACGATCTCGTGAAATCGATCGTGTCCGCTCGGTTGATCCGACACACCGAGAGGCAGCTCCCACGTGGGGGCTGCCGTGTGCCGGCGTCGGCCGACTCTCGAGGAAGCATTCGGGGCTTGACATAACCGAAAAGTTTCACCTGCTGAAAATCGTCTGCAGACGATTTAACAAACCGGCTCGAGCACGCGGGCGCTCTGCACTTTTATTACAATATCATCCTCGTCGGAGCGTCGAAAATTCGCCTTGGTGTCGCAACTACGATGTGTGGTTACGAAAGCTGCGCGCACAGAGATTGTAATAATATTACGGGATAAAAGAATCCGATTGCGATTGCGCGCGCGCGCGTCTCGTGACGTTAAGTAACGTCATTACGCGACGAGGTGATTCAGAGGCGTGTCGCGCCTCGGGACGAGCGTGTACTCGCAAATGGAATTTGAAAATCACGGAGCGCCCGTTACGAAATATCGGATTTAAGGTGATGCTGAAGATACGAGCTCCGACGAAAGCGTTTTACATATGCACATCTGTACGCATGTAAACATACATGATGAATACGTAGATGGTATTACTATAAATCTAATTGTAAAATCTCAATTGTTGTTTCTTCAATCTTCTAGTTTAGATATCAATTTTGCAGATTCACTTTGCAAAATTGTTATATAAAGCAAATATTGACTCGACAGCTCTGGACGTCATATTAAAGTAACAAATGATACAAAAGATCTAAATTAAAAAAAATGTTTCTTACGATACGACAAGTTCATATGCTAGATACGTTATTAATGCATGTAAACTTTTAATTGTCGGAAAAGGATTTCCAAATCCCTGTAAAATTTATTACAAAAGTTACAAAAATTATCGCGTTTTACGTCGGTAATACAGACGCGTTCAGCATCCTCTTAAAAGCGTCACGTGAGGATGAATTTTACGATGAATTTTACGATGGCTACTTTCGCGATCGTAAAAAATTTTATAGAATTATTTCATAAACTCGATGCGCCGTGCACGGAAGAACGGGTGATCCGCGTGATGAACGTGTTTCTGCGACGGGATACAGAACGCAGCCTTGGCAAGGGTGGATGTTTGCGCCGTGCTCCGCTGCACAGGCACAAAACGAACGTGGCTGGCCGTTCTCGCGGCGGATCAGATCGATCACGGACGTGTAATTTGCAGCGGAGGTTCCGTCATTTGGTAGTGGATAACCGCCGTCGTCGTCGCTGTACGGTCCGCGGTACGGCGACTTCCAGATGGTGAAAGTCCGAAGATCCTATGCTCTTACGTTTGCCGTTAGATGCAAAATCTCGTCTTATGCACGCGCATTGTATTCTTTACATAGGATTAAATTGGACTCGCTGCCTCGACGGTGTGTCCCATCCGTCGTTGCCTTTCCGTTCGAGCGTGAATACGATCGTGAAGTGGGACGTCGAATCGAGCGGCCGCTGGGAGATTCTAATCGATCGCGTCTGTATACACGGATTGTTTTTACATAAGTCGAGCAATTAATATGTCCAGCAAGTTGCACAATTTCGTTAGATTTAGTTATCTATATTATATATAATAAGGTATATTTTTAGATATGTCAGACATTTATTTTGCCGATCGATTTATGAAGTCTCAAAAGTTAATGAAATAAATTTTCGCGATATGGCGGATTAATCTCTTTTCGTATATACAGCTGCAATTTGTACGATAGAGCAACTGCGCAACTTTTCACAATTGCGGAGACCGATCACCACCGATCGGATACGAACAAGAGCTGTTATAAATCACCCCGAGTTCGTGCCGATCGATTCCAGCACTCCACACTAATTTCATGGTTTAGCCGAACGAAAAGGGAGGAGAAGACAAGGCTGGAGAAAAATACTGCGGGGCCGTTCGTTTATGAGCATTGTCCGGGGCTCTCGACCCTATCATGGCTCATTCTGCGATGTGGAACTACGCGGGGATTCTAGGAAGCGTTCATAGGGGTAGAACTACGTTTCAACCCCGAGTTACGACGAGGGTGAAGCACCATACGGCCCCACGGAGAGATAAACACTTAGAGAGTTATATTTTAGGGGCTAACTCGTCGGCTTCCATCGCGCTTCCATGACTGTTTTTATTGGTAACGCAAAATATGAGGAATGTGCGAACTATAGTCATCACAAGGCCGTGATCTCATAAAGAATATATCTTTTTATCTGTAAATTTCTGTACGCGACCGCAGAAAGAAAGAGAGTTTGTAACTAATATTAAAGAGCCAATACTAGAAAAGCATTATTAAATATATAAATAATATTAAAAAATAAAAAAAATATCAGAAAAATAGAGAAATTAATTGAGAAATAATTTGGCACAATTTTGGCAAATTTTACGAAATGGAGTAAAGAGTTTATTTTAAGAGTTTATTTTATTGTTGCAGAGTTTCTTGGAAGCGAATTCTAAATGCTGGTGGAACGCTGCCCTGGTGGATGCGACGCGGCAGCTAAGGTACAAAGGTCACGTGTCGCCGGGTGTGCTGATGGTTAGCGGACCGCCCTGCGCCCTCGAGGTTTTGAGGGCGGCATGGGCGCGAAACGTTCTACGACCACCCGCGGATCACTCGATCACCTGCCTCGGTACGTATATATATATATATATATATATATATATATATATATACCTTGAATTAACTCCCGCAACGCCGGAGGGTTGACTTAACCCGACGGCTTCAGTTGCGTTCGACCGCGCCTGTCCGCATTAAATCTGTTTTACTCAAACTAAGATAATCGAGGAGAGTTTAATTAAAGATAAAGCAATCTGTGAAAGTGAAAGTGAAAGTGCCGATATTTTACACGAGCGAGTTCTTACGAGAGAGGAGATAATCCTGCGTGACCCTGGTTCCTAGCGCATTTGAATTCCAGAGCCAATATAACGCTTTATGCGCACGAAAATGATGTACGAGTTTCATTTCGTGCGTCTGTCTCGCCATCCTTTTTGCTTTTCACCGCCGATGCCTTTGATAATGAATAGATCGCCTAGATATCAAGATATCTTATTTTGGTCGAGATAAGCCAGATACCTGAGAAATCGCGTTGCGCGATTTATCAATAATGTATATTAGTAATAATTCGCGTGCGTAGCTGTATCATTTCGATTCTTTTCTAACGCGCGATGTAGAAACAAAATCTAATCGGCTTCATTGCCTATAAAAATAAATATAAGCATGCGTTTGCATTACAAATTATCGGTTAAGTTTCAGATAATTCGACCTGAGGGTCCTAACGTGCTAAATACACGCAAACGTCGACTCCTTGTAAATAAAGCGATCGAATTGCGCGGAGAAAATACCCCGATCTTCGGGCGCATTACCTTCCTTATCCGCTTATCCTCCGTAATCCGCGTCTGTCGTCAACGTACGTTTCTGCAGAAATAGTTTCGCGCATATCTTATCAGGTAGTCCATGCGCACCCGTATGCACCCCCTCGCTTCCCTACGTCGCTCCCTCTTTCTCCCCTCGTCCCTTCCTTTATGTCTTTTTGGTCGCTGTCGCCGATCCTTTTTTTCCATCTCCACCTCCGTTTCTTTCTGATCTTATTGCTCCCTTTTATGCCCCGCGCGCTCGTATCTATATACGCCTACGCTCGACTATCTCGCATACCGAGCTTATGCTAATGCACGCGCGTATCCGCGCAACGGCGTAGGAATCCGGCTCGGCTTATTACGATGCGCCGGACGGCGCGAAAACGCTCTCGCGAAAATGAAGGAAATTTATTCGCCCGATAAAGAGCGCGTTATTACGTGACTTTATCCGCGTGGGAAAGCTCTTTGTCCGCGCCAACGTCGAAAAATTGCGTCACAGAACGTCGAAGCGCGGTCGCGGCTTGCGATTTTTCCAATTTTATCCACTTCTCTCTCGTATCCAGTCCGCACAGCTGCATGAAACGTAGAGACAGTAATATACAAGATATTTCAAATGTGATTGGGAACTTGAAGACAAGAAAAAAAGTTGGTATAGATCTGCAAATGCGTTGTTTTCGAGTTATCGCCATTTTTACGTCGAAATGTTCATATCAATTTTTCTTGAGTAATTGACCTCGACTTATGGAACACCCTGTACATAATTCATTGACATCTTACATTTACATTTATAAATATAAGTATATAATATGTGTCTGTGCATATCAAGTCAGAGATTATATCGAGACAAATCTCGACGGGTGTGATACGCCGTCGGGAATATTAATTAATTCGCGGCGTATCGTAATCGGCGACTAAATGGCGGTCGTCGGGCTGATTAACCGTGCCGAATGCGGTTAATTATGGTAAATCACAGCGCGCGAGGATTATAAAGTTTTTATATTTTAAAAACGACCACCTGTAACCCCTGCAACCGAGTAAATGCGACGGCGACGCCGCGCCGGCTTTCCAGTTCGCGCGCGCGCGCGCGCACGGATGCCTTCGTGTGGCAAACGAGCTTGACTAACATTCCGCTATTTGCCGATCAGGTCGGGGCACACACCACCGCGCATAATATACGCGTCTTATATGCGCGTGCAGTAATGCGGAGTTCGCGCACTGCCATATAATTGGTCTGTCGTCTACCTCGCGGTGAGACGACCGAGCCGTTCCGACCACTGAAACCTCTTTATTTCCATCGCGTTTCCATCTTGGACGTCGACGACGAGCATCCGTCTCCGTAAATATTACGGCGGTTGCGCATAATTTGCTTGTTAGCGCGCCGCCGACTTTCCTGCGCAAAATGCGCGCGTGTTGACGTTCAATGAGCGCGAGATACGCGTAACGCACGGCATTTCGCAAGAATATGTTAATCCGTAAAGTCTGCAGGAAATGCATGTGGGGATGTATCCATGTAGCTGGATCGGGATTTCGAGCGCTTTTTTCAAAACTGATACTTTTCACTGAAATTTTTACTGTCATTTATTATTATTATTATTATTACTATTTATTTCTCAATATTGAATATTTGGGATTTCGTCGTAAACGAAAACCGATGCGAGAGAAACGCGATTTGAAATTGCACAATCGCGGAGAATCGCAAAGCTTTCCCCGAAACCCTCCCACGGTCCGAGAGGGTCCGAGATCGAAAAGGAAAAAAAAAAGGAAAATGGCACAACGCGCTCGACATAGAAATGGCCCGATTGGTACGCAAGAGTCGCACGACGGAATTCTACATCCTCGATGCTGGGCGCAGCGAAGGGGACGTCGGCGGGCGCGCGTCTGGAATGCCAGACCTTCCCCCTCGCGTCTCCCCACCACGCCCTAACTGAAATCCATACGGTGCGCTCTCGCGCGGGGTAATAAATCGGCCTCCTCCGGTGCGCGACAGTAACGGCATTCCAGGGCGATCGATTAAGTCGTGGGTACTTCATCGGAGACGTGTGGTGGACGATAAGAGCCGGCGCGTTTTCCACGCGCAACTCTCATTTCTCGCGATTTATCTCGATCCTATCGCGGACCACTTTATTATTGGCCGACGAGAATGACGAGTAATAATCGCGCGAGCGGCCACTTATTATTAATTAGATACATTTGATTGTGCGCGAGGATTACATTAGGCGTGCAATTAATATCTCCGTCATTATCGGCCGTTTCGATCGGGGAGATATTCCCGTCCGGGTAAACAAGATCCACGGCGCGTTTACGGTAATGCGGAGACCTAATAGCGGGACATCGGGACGTCGTACACGTTATACCTGTTTCAGACGTTTATTGCCAACATAGTTGGATAAAAGGCGAGTCGCGAATGCTAATGCGGGCCAAGCCGATGCGTCAAGGAGATAAAGGGGGGCTTCGCGGGCGTACGTAGTAACGACGAGAGAGGATTCTCCCTGGGACGTGCCGGAACGGCGCGGTGCCGGGAAATTAATAGCGCCGTATCGACATCCAGTTATTTCTATACTTTGTGTCTATGCTATAAATAGACGCGCGTGTACAGAGATACATAGGCGATAGAGCGTGCGGTAACGCGAAATGCAACAGTCGTACGTTACGTGTGCGAGCCGATCGTGCGGCCGATTGCGATTCAGCGTTTTTGTTCGCGCGAGGCCAAACGCCGTGTGCTTCATTCATTATGCTTACATATTGACTGGCTGCGGACGTTGTTAAGGCGCGCGAAACTCCGTCTCGTGTTGGAGGCTGGCTGCGCGAGGCTGCCTCTCTCGACTGCGAAGTAATGCAGCCGCATTTTACGACGAGACGAGCGAACGGCGATCCGAAACGCGTCGCGTCGCGTCGCTGCGCTTTAGCCGTGTCGGGGATTGTGTCATGCCGTTTGTGAACGCGCAAGAAATGTCGTTTCGAATAATCTGTTCGTTACTTTCAAGTCTCAATTATCGGTTTCGCTCCAGCGAAATTTATTTGAGAGAAAGCAGGATAATAAGATGTCCTCCTGAAATGTAGATGTAAAATAATGCTGACATACGTAGCTATACGCCATACAGAGTGAAATTAAGAAAATATAGTTTAATAATTATTTAAATAATTTAATCAGTTTTGCAAAGCATATTGCGTGGATATTGCTTTGACATTTAGCTTACGCTCTACATTTAAAGCATATCTCAAAGGAAACATTTAAGTATACGATCGTGATTGTGAAACATGTTAAAAGATACGAGGGTGCAATAGTGCCTTGTTACAGGCCTGATAACAGGATTCCAACTGGCCCTACCCCTCTCCGGGTTACCCGGTTTGGTTGACATTTTCCCCGACCGACATTTATTGATTACTTTCGATTTGACTTTTTTTTTTCTCAAATTGTCTGTCTCCGTCTCGAATCGCAACGAGTTCGACGTAGACTTTTCGCTCAGCAAACTATTCGGCAAACAATGACGACGGCGTGCCTGCATATTCGCTTTAATCGAATCTTTATGTCGAGGCGAGTTAACTTGAGAGAATCGCATTTAGCGTTAAATGCGAATCGAGAAACACGATGTCGATACCTTAAGGCCATGGCGCGCTCTAAACACGTCTCTGTAATCGTAAGGTCGGTCAACCTCTCACGCCTCCCCTGTCACGATTTTGCTATTCGACCGATCGGAATAAGCTTCGGCGTATGATTACCTCTCCCGTGTCAGGAAAAAATTCTTTTCACCATTTGATTAGAGGCGAGAGATTTGTACGCGAGCACGTTGTTATGCCTAAACGTATAATCAGTATATCGATACCTGACGAATATTGCAAATTAAGGACGAGGGGGATCAACGATATCTTCCCCGGATATCACTTCCCCTGTAATAATCCCCTCGTATTTCTTCCTCTCGAAATTAATCGTTAAGTTATACATATTACTTTTTATTTTTCAAAAAAAAAAAAAAAATATGTTGTTTTATTCTCATAGCCTTTGCGTAATTTGCTTGAGAAGAGGGGAAACTGCATTTACTGGTGCGCATCTGTCACGCGTTAATTAACAGTGTAACGACGTTAAAAGGGTCATTATTCACTTGCCTCTAAAGGAGGAAATTAGGAATTTCGAGATTACGGAACGACGAGGGGATCCCACGGTCCTACGATTCGCTCGCTTCACATGTGCAAACGTGTACGAGCGAGTGAAATGACAGAGTAACGAGCTATCTGTCTATCCATCTACCACCACGCAGTGTAAACGTTTGTAGGCCCATCGATGTATGCCACGGTATTTTCGAGTGGCAACTTCCTGTCGAGTGTCAGCTGGATCCTGGCGGCCGCCTCCTCGTAGATCGACGATTACCACGATGATGGTGGGGTCGAGACACGACATACTTCGCTATTACTACGCTTCTTCCTGCCGTTCTCGAGACGTTACTCGGACATTTTCCCCACGGTTCCTTCGACGGCTCGAATGCGCCGTGTCCCCTATTCATATTCATAATTCGTCAACAACTCGCGCGATTTATCAGAGATGCGTCGCGACTTTCATATCGCGCAAGCAATATCTCATTGCATGATTCTGAGAGGTGTCAGATTTCCGAACTGGCATCTGCCATGGCGGCCGGAAGTTGGAGTACTCTCCATCTCTCAGAGAGCGAGAGGAGATTTAATACTCTTAATTATCCGAATAATTAATTAATTACACGTATATGTATTTCCTAACGAGTGTTTAGCTTGTTGCTAAATTACTTCGTACACTCGCGAATAGAATATTCAGAGCGAGAGTTATTTAATTATGAGTCTATAGTATCGATAAATATCAACTGCCAGATGCCGCGTATGATTACGAGCGAACGTTACTTCGAATGATGGAACTCGTAGTTACCTCGTTTTAGCGGTGTTTTAGGTGGCGATATTAGCTCGTTATGCGGCCGAATGGTGCCATTTACGTAGCCGAGTACGATTAATATGGAGAGAGTGAGGCGGAGTGGCGTTTAATGCGATCGTAATTACACGGAGAATTTAAGACCGGTAGCGAAGGAAGAGAGAGAGAGAGAGAGAGAGAGAGAGAGAGAGAGAGAGAGAGAGAGAGAAAGAGAGTGCAAGAATACCTTTCGATGAGATAATTCGCCGGCTTAAATCAACATCGCATTCGCGAGATACGAAATGTCGAGAGGTAGCGCCGGCACATCGTGAACGAACGGATGGTGGTTGCGGCATTGAGCAACGGATAATTGCATCGGCTAATAAATTAATCCGCGACCTCCCTCGCGTACGCCCACGGGAGAGAGAGAGAGAGAGGGGGGGGGGGGGAGAGAGAGAGAGAGAGAGAGAGAGAGAGAGAGAGAGAGAGAGAGAGAGAGAGAGAGACGCATGGCATTATCGTCTAAGTCATTGTTAATAAGTATCTTGCGCCATTTCAAGCGATTGTCTAGGTCAAGGCGTAACTTTTAAATGCACCTGCAACCAACGCACGGGAAGTACGACGTACACGTAAACGCTGCCTACTACTCGTTTCCTCGATTATTACGCAAAGTAAGAACTGGCTGCGAGACCGCAAATTAAATTCGCCGGGGCGGAAAAGAATCTGAGTGTGGACCGACGATTGCGGATCTCGATTCAATTTTCAATTAGGCAAAGCAAACATCTTAGCGCGAACGTAGACCGATCAGAGAATTATATACGAGGCGGTTCACCGCGAAGGCTCGTGTTAATCACATTTTGGGAAGTGACATGCGACGTCACGTAATAACGTGACACATGTGCAATGTTTGGCGATGAATATCAAATTTTAACGTTTATTACCACCAATCTCGTTTGATGAAACGCGGGAGGAGAGAAAGAGAGACCGTTTCTTCGCCGTTCTCACCCTAAACCGCGCGCGGATAATAAATGCAAAGCCACCCCTCCCGAGATCACATGGGAAACGTTAACGCGACATATGCGCAGCTGGGCTGATTCTCTCTCTCAGCGGCACACATTTAGAGAGGGTAACGTGATATACGCGTCATCTTCGACTCTCCTTTTTACCATGGTAATGATCCGGCAGCCGTTTCGAACAAAGCAGCGACACACACGACTGATTGACGCGCAGCTCGAAAACGTATTCGAGGCAATAAAGCGGGAAACAAATCCCCTGGAAGCAGGGGGACGACGAACGTAAACGACGAAAGGATTAACCCCGCGGACGCGCGCCTCTCGAAATGAAGACGCGCGGGCAGAGAGAATCCCAGGGAATCCGGCCAATCGGCCGGCGTATAATGACGCGCCAGGGGAAACGCGAGTGGAAAATTACACAGCGCTCGAGAGAAGACCCCGCCGCCGCTCTTCGTGCAGCTCGAGTTGAGGGGAGCAAAGAACGTGGCATTCTGGCCGCGAAAGGGAAAGGCATCCTTCGTTATCGAGGCGCATCGTGCCTCGTGCAAAACGGCAGAATTTCAGCGACGGTACGCCGTCGATACGCGATATACAATGTGTAGCGCGGAACGTATATACGTACGGCATTTACCATCCCGGGATGGAAAGCCGATACGATACCTCGCCGAGGGTGCCCTCCTCGGCGCGCGAATCGTGCGCGAGTAACTCGGCACTGTTCGCCAAACAAGTGGACAATGTTTCAAGAGAGATCGTAATATCGCATCGTATCGTATTACGCGAGAGAAAATCTATCCCGGCACTCGCTCGCTGTATTTATATGTGCATGTGCATGTATGGGCGCGCGCGATGCAACGAGAATCATTTCCGTAGTCGGGAGTACCAACGATTAGTTATCGTCTTCTGCATCGCGACTTTGGCGATTTTTTTCCGAGAAAAGGACTCGTCGCTAGAAGCGACTGGTTGATGATGCGCGCGAGCGGCGAAATGGCGATTTTTATTCGCGCGCGCGCGCGCACTTTTTCTTCCGCGATCTTAATGTATTTTTCATCCGGTGGGTATATTTAGAGCCGCGAGAGGTAGAAACGGTAAAAGCAGAAAACAATATAACGAGCGCGGTACACGCGTAAAGCGAGTGTACGCGAGACGCGTATATGTGCGTGCACATTCATTTCCGACTAACTGTTCCGTGCAGCGGAAAACAGTTTATGCGTTTCAGCGAAATACGGCTAATATACGCGGAGGTGCGTGTGAAGATCTCTGCGCCGCGCCGCGATTCGAGTAATTGACTTAGAGTGAAATCCGCGCCTTTCGAAAGCGACGTCTTGCAGCTAATAAATTCCCGAAAACAATGCCACTGTCACGGCTCTTTCCTATCTCTCCCGTCTTATCGGAGCATACATCAACGTCCTTGAGAAATTTGTTTCTCGCGCTATTTCTATAATCAGTTTAAATCACACGACATGCGTTTGCATTAGGTGCATTAATATAATATAAAATATGAGAAGAGAAAGAGAGAGAGAGAGGTAGATAAAATCAGGCGTTTCGTTTTCGTGCGAACCACCCGGGATTAAGCCGCTTATCAGTAGTCTCGATGAAAACGCGTTCGCCGCAGTGTTCCCGAGACACATTCCTGAGAGCGGTCGGTAAAATCTCTCCGAGACAGACATTCTGTGCACGCGTGAAATAACCCCTTTGCATATTACACTTTTTCAGCGGCGGTAGACTGTATCCAGTCCGCCTTAAATTTGTTGCGAGGACTTTATCTTCGTTCGCCAACGCACGATCGAGATATCTCGCGCGAGGCACTCGGAATAAAGCTGGCAATACACTGTGGTATGCGAGCAGGTTGAAGAACATCGGTTTAAAACGCATACATGAGACGGTATAAGATGCCGCGAAGGACGAGTCCCCTCGAACTCTCGTGTTTCTATGTACGAGCGAAATTTATGCCATTGGTCCCGTGGTAGCGTGCGGGTCACAAAGTATCGTTGAACGTTAACCCGAGCGGAAGCTGTACAAGCCGTTCCAATTATTTTGGTATACGAAAAAGCACGATTTTGCTGAACTATCTAAAATTTGGCCAGACACAGATCTGAAAATAATTTTATTTAGTTGAAATAATGCTTAAATAATTATGCTTAAATATGATGATAATTCAAAAATTTTTGCGAAAATTTTTCCTAGCAACCAATTTGAACATAAATATTTTGTTTAATTTAACAACAAAAAAATTATTTTCAGATCTGTAGCTGGTCAAAGTTTTTAGTTATTTCAGCAAAATCATTCTTGCGTGCGTTTTGTATGTACCCATAATTTACATAATAACTTAATATGAAAATAATGAAATAATTTCTCAACTGAATATACACGCAGAAAAATTTCAAGAATGAATTTTGATGAAAATATGAAAGAAGAATAATTTCATCCCCTATCTGATATTATTCGTCGATTCCGATACAACTTTCTTTCGTCATTCTAAGGGTGTTCCTTCCCATTTTATTAAATTTAAAATATTTTTCCATGATGATGTTTATTTGATAAGACGTCTTTCTCTTACTTTATCGCGATATAATTTAATAAAGCTCTCGCGGGAAAAACTGAAACCTCCTGTAGAGCGGCTGGTGGAGCTTATGAATAAGAAATAGCCCGGCACACAGGCCAGGCAAAGTCGGGCAGTGCCTCATACCATGTCCAACTATCCATGAGAACTGGACCGTTCCGGAGAGCTCTCGCGAGTATATCTATCTCTCGTCATCTCGCTCTCTCTCTCTCTCTCTCTCTCTCTCTCTCTCTCTCTCTCTCTCTCTTGCTCCCGTATCCGCCACCTTCGACACAAGTGAGAGGATATATATTCTCTTTCTCCACTTGCCTGCACGCCGATCGTCGCACGTAGGTATCGCGCGCGGATCGCGGCACCGAAGTGTTGTCCGTCTGGCACGGTTCGATCCGAGAAAATGTAGGTAGGGAAATTGGCGCGCGACGTCGAAACGTAGGACGGGAATCGCGATATCGCGCGACTTTTCGTTGGGCGGACGATAAAGGACGGGAGGCTGGAATAGCGAGACGTCATCCGGAGCGACGATATAAATTCGCCAATCTACCCGGCCCCGTCTTGCGTCTCAATCGCGCAATGAATTCTATCGCGCAGGTATGATTAGAATCGCGACGGTGAATTCCCATCGCGAAGAAGCGATGATAAAGGAGGCGACGACAATACTTTCGTATTCCTGCGAACGATGTATCGGGCGCGTAAGATAGAAAAAAAACGTCCCCGATCGTTTTTAATAACGCCGTTTAAATGCAAATCGGCAGGCGGTTCGCGGACCGCGCCGATATTTTCTGAAATAGCTATAAAAGTTGACAATATTTATCGCGCGCGGGCAGTTTTTAACCGGTTTTCTCTATTCGCAACACCCTCGCGAAAATAAGCACGAAGGTGTCGTTTCGCGACTCACACGGATGCACACGCGTGTCGGGTATCACGTGGCCATTCGCGTTGCTAATTTTTCGCGTGGGTATACGATCGCGTTTGCTATTGTTAGTAGCCGTTAAGGAAAACGGGTTTCTTCAGGTGAAACGCGAACTGTAGGTTCATTACGGCTAATCCATTACAACGACGCGGTGTTACGATGTGGAACGAACATAAGCGGCGCGAGGTATCAAAACAAGTCGTGCCGCAAGACCATTTAGTCAAGTCGGAATGACTTATTTCTTCATCTTGGATTCCACGCTCCCAGGCTTTCCCCGCGACGAGATGATTTCTGGATTCCCTACGCCTCACCCTACGCTCTTTTAAGATATCGGTTTTATAAAATACTTGGTGATAAGCATTTCGGAACGGTGAAGCAAACGGCATTGTACGAGCACGTTGGAATTGGATCGATAGGAAAAATCTAGATTCGCATCAGCGCGCATCAGCGTTACAGCGACGACGACGAGGACGGCTCGTAAAATAAATTCTGCGCCGGATTATTGACTTTAATAGCGCGCTATGTATACCGGTTTACATTTACCCCATACGTGCATGCGTGCGTGCGTGCGTGCATGCCTCGGATGAGCAACTGAATCAAATGGACATTGTCGAACAGCTACATCGGTATCGGGACCACTTAGGCGCTGCTACGTGACTTCGCCCGTTTGCATTCGCTCGAATCGCGCGGGGACGCGATTTCACACGTCCTGGAATCCGATTTAAGCCGAGCACGAGGTCGTAGCCGAGCGCGATCGCACGTTTTAGAATTGGAAACCGCATCGGTTTCTCCACACTGTAGTCGCCATTGCTTCACATCGCGACGTAAATCGATTTGTGAGACGAGGACGTGTGGCTGCAGCGTAAAAATACTCGACGAATCGACGAATCACAATATTTCTCGAGGATATTTAGATCTTAATAAAAAAGAAATTGCTGTTAGATTAAAACGAAAGTTACAATCACATGATGGTTCCTGTTCCTTTTTTCGAAAATTGTCTTCTGTTTACAAGAGGTATCGGGTCGTCGACCCACCGATTCGGCGGTTCGCTTTGTTCGGGCAATCCGATGTAGCGATTACTTCTTAGGCGCGACCAACCGCGAGCAACATAATTACAAAGGTGTGTACCGGCCGTCCATAGAGGCGACGAAAGGCGTGGTGCTGTGTTTGTAAAATCTGTTGGCCTCCGCGGGCGTAAGTCGTATTACTTCCACATATGTAGGTTAAGAGAGTACAATGTCAAGAGAGTACAATAATCCGCGAATATATCTTCGGCTTGATTGATGACGCGCGGCAATCGCCCATTCTTCCGCGCGGAATTGAAGGCGCGCTGGTTTTAATTTACGGCGACGAAAAAAGGATTCGCCAACGTGTAATTTGCGCTTTAAAAGGATAGGCGGCGATTCATCGCGTCAAAGAAGCGTTTTTTGCGAACATTTCTCTCTCTCTCTCTCTCTCTCTCTCTCTCTCTTTCTCTCTCTAGAGGAGAGCCTATCTTCTAATAATTTTAACATGTCGATCGTGTGACTCATCGAGAATTCGCTTATTTACTTTTCGCTCATGGGGGACCGTGAAGTAGCCGGAGAAAATAATCTGAGGGTAAATTAACGACGCAATTAAACGAGACGAAATTAGCGATGCTTTCTCGCCATTAATATCGCGAGGGCGGTGTTTTTAGACGTTCACCGTATTTACAGCCAGCTAATCTCCGGTTAGTGAATTTCATCACTAGCAAACAGTCGTGACATTTCACCTGTGCCCCGTTGGCCTCGATAGTCAAACGACCACATTCGCCTATGCAGATAAATACGTGCATCACTTCCGTGTTACCTTATGACCTACCTGAATAAGAAAACACTACACGACGAATGTGGGCCTCTTGCTACAATTTTCCTTGATTTTTCATAGAATAATGCATACCGTTTTTCATCAATTTTATTCGACTTTGATAAATTGAACAAAAACAGTCTTTTTTAATAATGTTAAGATTTTTACGTCAGCAATTTAATGTATAAATTTTGAAAAAGTATGTGTATACATGTATATGTGAAGCAGAATTATTTGGATATATCTAATTTTTTTATACCATAGCCATAGCTATATATTCAACATTTTTGGAAGCGATATATTTGGAAACGATAATTGTCAATCTATGAATGGAATACCTGATATTAATTTTATTTCAACAGCGCAAATTTAATAATTCAATCTGGATAATGTTAAAAATATTGTTAAAAACGTATTAGCTCGCCCTACAATCTTGCACCATTTATTATCTAAGAAACAATGGCCAAGAATAATATAAAACTTTCTCGATTGGGAGTGGCAGGTCGAAGATACTTTGTTCCGAGCACGATGCAATGCTTCATCGCGTCGAAAAGCTTCCTAATTATCATTAAAACCGCACCGCACTGAAATCGACGATCACAATGAGCACAATATGAGATTTATTACTCGAGGGTCGATTCCTTTCGGTTCAACTCAATTACGCCATTATCGGTCGTGATCGACGATGAGGCAATGAAAATCTCAAATCTGTATGTCCCATATATAATAATCACGATGTACATCGTGCACAAGAGATTAAATCGCGATCGCTGATAAAAGTGATATCGAATAAAAATATCGCACAGCGATCACGTAACAAATATATTACATAATAAAAAAAAAAAAAAAAAATAAGTTTAATAAATTGGTATTAATGATTAATTCGTTAGCGCTATTATTGCATTATAGCGAGGTGGACAGGCGCGCGTTGAGTAATCGTACTTGCAAAACGGCTCGCCGACGGCTTGTCAAACGCGAGAGCGGAGCGGACGAGGCTGCGCCCTTATCGCGAGGAGAACGAATGGTATCGGCGTATGATGCAGCCAGCAGCCAGCAGCGTCGAACGGCGGAATCGAGGCTACGAGTCGATTCTCATGGCCTCGGCTTATATCGTCTTTCCGGCGAACGAAAAATCACACGACCCGTGAGGTCGGGATTTAAATCCGAGCGCGATCTAGTCGTCTCCCCGTGCTGCCGCCGCCGTTGGCGATCCACAACGAAATTTAATATCACCGTAACGGGGATTCGCTCGGAGCTCATGGAGGCGAAGGAAAAAGAAAAATGAGAGAGAGAAAAAAAAAAAAAAACAAGTAGAAACAGAAATCCCGCGCGAGCACTCGCGGGCACGCTCTACCCCTCCCGTCTCCCTCCCTCGCCCTCCGATGCACTTCTCGTAGGCGAAGGATTAAAATGCTTTGCATTGTTATGCCTGCTGCTTTTGATACGTTAGGCGGCTGTAATACGAGTATGTGGCACGAGGGGGATATATAGCGCGCGCGGAACCTGCATATCGAGACACGATATACGAGGAGGCCTCGGGATGGAAAGTGGCCGGTGTGTCACGACATCGATCGTTTTGCGATATATCCCTTAGTAAGAATATTCCGAGTTTCACGCATTATCGCGCCGCGCGAAAATGAAATATTTTTACTTAGCCTCGACGGTGGAAAAAAATACCCGACTGCAATTTACATCATTGATGCGCAATGACGCAATGACGAAATGGCGACTTTTTTTACATATCTTGCGACACGATCATATTTCTCGTAATGCAGCTTCGCTGCGTATTGTCTCCTGATAATGTATGCGCTCGCGCATTTGCGTACGTTTAGAAGCATCGACGACGCATGCAACTTTTGCAGCATCTGTGTATATATATATAGACATATACGTGTACCTCTTCTCGAAGAGGCTTAAGCGGCTTACATTTGATAGATACGAGAGGCTAGAGAAAGTCCACGTATACTCTGTTTCTCATACGCGATGATAGCGCGAGAAAACGCGAACGTTTTTGGTTTGCGTACGCGCAACTCGTCCCCGTTCGAAGATGGTGAAAAAAAATGTATAAAAATGTTTCTTGCTAATAATTCAAGATGACACTCTACGATGTCTCGCTGGATGATTAAGGACACGCTACTGACCTCATGAAAGTTTTATTTAAGGCGGCAGTTAAATCTGCAAGTATACTGCGCTGTCCGCGCGATATGTCGTCATTCACCACCTGCGTAGGATCGTAGGAATTCGCAGCCAATGACACCACGTGCATGTCGTAGGCGTATGCGTGGTGTAAAATGCATGTTATTGAAAAACTGGGTCCGGCATGAAAAACAGATATTTCTGAAGCCGTCAAAGTCTCTCGTGTCTATCACTGAATACAGCCATCACGTAACGTGTGCGACTCTCATTATGTCTCTAATATGAAAATTTATAAAACAACAAACTTGTTATTACTTGAATATTTAACGACGAATTATGTCACAAACATGATGTTCACAACGATGTTCGATTTAGATATCTAAGAATTTAATAAAAAAAATTCTGCCTAGAAAATTCAGCGTCAAGCCTCAGTTCTCTGTACGATGCGAATCGTCGCGACAGCGCTTCTTGTTTGCAGATTGGATATTTCGCGATAGTCTGAGCCAACTGAACGATGTTTGAGTTAGGCCTTAGGCAAAGATCATTATGGACACCGCGTGTTCGTCACTGTTGTCGAGTGTATGTTGTCGCGACCCGGATTCGACGGCGGGATAATTCCTCGAAAAGATCACGAGAGCGAATAATTCGCCGTGACTACTTATCGCTCAGAAGTTCATACGTTACAAAGTGTCTCCGGAAAAGAATAATGCCGAGATTCATATCTCGTTAGAGATACACGCCGGATAATTGTATACGGCTTAATTTTCGATGTAACTCGCGATGCATTGTATGCAATAATGCTCCAGCAGATCGTGGCCGCGAATGACGTAACTCGGGGGAAACGATCCCGACGTTAGCGTTGGCGTGTGTTCGTGTCTCAAGTCGAGAGTTCGCGCGTTTAAACTTAATGAATGCTCCATTTGATTTTCGATTCGCTTCTCGCTTATCGTGCCTCACCGTGGAATTCGTGGCACGACGTTTGTCTTCAGTGAGGAAAATTTATTTCCGATAGTGTACAGCGACGGCGACAGCCGTCGGGATACAACACGCGCGTGTGTCTACTTATTTATAATTGACTCGTGTCTCTTACATAACTGCACTCGCATTCCGCATACGGATAACAAAACGGCTGGTCAGCGACACGGCGGGATTATTGACTACCGACAGGGATGCATAAATTCGAATAGGAACGAATGAGAGATCTGGTGATCGTGCGAACCGGACATTAGCCAACCACGCCTTGTCCGAAAGGACTGCACATTCTTCCGTACGCTTCATTCTTCTTGTCTTGTAGTCTCTGAGAGTTTCACTCGACAGCTGTTCTCAAAGTTGATTCCATCAACGTCGACTTAGACCCACTTCTATCATTTTCATCTTAATCTTCAGTTTAATAAAATTTCCGTTAAAATTAAATTTAGATTTAAAGCTGATAATAATGAAATTGATAATAATGAAATATAACAAGAAATATATAAAATATATTTGAGTGTCGATTTATTAAAAATTAGTTTTATACAAATATATTTGTATTATTCTTAAATTTATATTTGTATTATAAATATTCTAAAATAATTTCTAAAATAATTTTGTGCAAGGATACTTACTTGTCAGTCAAAAATTCTAACTTATTTCTAATAATTACTTCTAACACTGATGCTAATAGAAACGAGCATGATTAGGCTTAAATGAATAACCTATCCTTACTGGCACTCTAATCAATATTACAAAAAAAAAAAAACAACACTTAATTTACTTCATGAACGTTGATAGAATCGATTCTTAGAACTGTTTCTATGAGTATTAATTAGAGATAATTGATCTCTCGTTTCTTCTTACGAACAAAACTCGAGGGGAAGTGACCTAAACGTTCGTTAACTTTAATTAATTTAGTATTATTTAAGGTGACACCGCTCATAGAGAGTGAAATATGTCCGGTCTTATATTTAATCTTCCGGATGAATGCGGTGCCTTTTAGAAGAGTGAAAAGATACGACGGTTTCCGCGGTGCTGTCAACGCCGTTATACCATGCAATCAACAATCTAACATGTGATTAATCTAACGTATGATTTCCGTATTTGCTCTCGCGTACTCTGACATAATCCGACAAAAAGAGGCCGGCGTAAGATAAACAAATGAGGGAGAATGAGTCGCGGAATCGATATATAGCCGCGGGTATGAAGTGGCGTCTTAAGGATTTTACATATAATCAGCGATCCCGGGTAATCGCCGGGGACTCTTTTCTTGGAGAGTATATACGCGACTCAAAGGTCGCCTTGTTACGAGGTGATTCCTCGAGTGGCGAGTGGTCTTTGCCATTTCCCATGAGCATAGCCATAAAGGCGACGGAGGTCGGCCGATCGACCGACCAACCAACCAACCCAACCAACACGATGGATCACGGCGATAAGGATATATGCAGCGTGTTCTGCAGCTTGTACGGTATACACCGGAAGTGATCCCACCGCGCTCGCGTTTCGAAGAACGGTCTGAGAGAAGTAATCAGTCTCTCTCTCTCTCTCTCTCTGTCGTTTCCCCTCGGCAGCCTCGACAGTCTCCTGTCTCCGGCGTCTTTCCGCACCCGCGTCCATTGCCCGCAGTGATATTTCTCGATATATTTTCGCGTGGGCGCGGATAGACCGACCCGAATGCCAGCCCGGCTCTCTACCTTTTACTTCTCTTCGAGACAACCAAACAAATGCTGTCTACGTGGGCAGCGCGCGCGCGCGCGCGTGCACAGAGCGGTATTATAATAAAGTCTCGCGGAATGATAGAAAGGTGCAGGATGCTAATAATAGCCTTTCGCAGGGTCGCCGCAGGTCGGCAGGTGTGCGCTTCGCGGTGTTGTATCTACTGTTCCCCCGGCGGATCGGTGTCGTCGACTTCGCGTCGTTATTCGTGACGTGGTCGCATCTCGCGGAACTCGAGACGAGCTGAGAGAGAAACGTTTCGTTGCAGCTCGCACAATGAATAACAAAAAGAAAAGAATAAATATCAAGACTCCCCCTCCTCCACCCTTCCCCTCTACGCTCCTCTCCCCTCCCGATCCAGTTACCTGATTTTATTTAGAGTACTTTGTACTCGGATAATAAGAGCGGCTTTGTACAACAAAATGACATTGCAATATCGAGATCTGCGATCGAGAGAAAGCCGCAAAACGATAGAGCGACGCAGGAATCGAAACAGCCGTCGATGCGAGATCGACGTTCTTTTAAATTCTACCCATAGGCATAGACGAGTCATAAAGCATAGCCTAACAAAAATAAGAATAAACCGTTAATGGCCATTTGCACAACCGCTAGTTGGGTGGTAAATGTCCATCGGCCATAAATCGTACGTCCCGATCGATGGCGCGGTCGGTCTTATATCACGCGGCCGCAGCATTGAAAACAAAACGACAAATGGAGCGGTTTGACGCATGCAGAACGCTTTCCGGAAAATTTATGACGCGCGTCTAATTGTCGGTGTTCTCCCGGTGTACATCTGAAATTGCGCGCGTACGCTTCGACGATTTAATTTCAAGAGTAAAACGAGTCGGAGGCTTTAGCCGCCTTCAACCGGATGTCATCTAATCGTCCAAATAAAAAGGAGAAAGATCGCTCGATCGTTAGAATAAGAAACGTTCCACTCTGGGAGAAAAAAGTGTGTAAAACGGAAACGAAATAAAAAGACCTGGCGATGTCACGGGGGGGGGGGGGAGGGGGGGAACTCTCGACGACTTTCATCGCGACAAATTCGCACGATCTTCGCCGGTCGACGACCTTTCAAATTTGGAGTGCCGCACGAGTGAATAACGCGTGCGAGATAACGCACGCGGAGAACACGTTCGGGACACGTTCGGGACGGGATTCTCATGACGTGTGGAATGCGAGTCAGCGAGCATCTACGCGTCCCAGAAAACCGACGTATCGAGTTCCACGATCCCGCTGACCTCGCTTCGACGTCCGTCTTTCCGTCCGTCTTGTCGACGACAAAGCTCCTTGAAAATTGTGCAACGCCACCGTGATACACGCCTCGTTTTCTTCGCGATCTCCCGGCGCGATGACGTAGATCATGCACTTTTTTTCCATGCCGCGTTCGCTTACGGGATAAGATCTCGCTCGCGCGAATGAAACCGAAACTGGCCGCTCCCACGTGAGCGCTTAAGTGCCACTTGCTCGAAGTCGCGACGAGAAAATTTAATAGATCATCTTGGCGAGGCGAAGAGAGATGTAAATAGACGATAATGTTTGCTCGAAATAGTTAAGGTCCGAATTTTCTTGTGATCGCCGTATCGTGCCTTACCAAGCGTTAAACGAGGTATCAGAATCGTGTCCCAGAAAGGAATAAATGAATGAACCACGATATCTTATTTCATTAACTAAACTGTAGATGCGGATCTCAAATGAAGCGTGGAGCGTGAGAAACAATTTCGCTAAGTAGTCGGAGTATAAGGCAAGTCGAAGTTTAAATGGGCACCTCCTCTATTCAATGAGCATCGAACGTGAGAATAATGTTCAAGTTGAAAGTGGAAGCGTTACCGAAGCCGCTTTTACGTATTACCCGGCTTTACGAAACGCGCGTATCAAGCGGAGATAGATGTCGGCGTGTAAAGGCGCAACAACGAGACAAGACTCGTTCTGTCAGCGAGATACCCCGAAAGAATAGGAGAGTAGGAAGGCGGACTTATTCGGCCTATTTACGATAATTGTTTAACGGGAGCTCGCGATGCGGGCGTTTTCTACACGTTGGTTACACGCGTAATTGGAGACCCGCTCTTTCCTGTCTTGCCCTGTCTCGCGAACAACAAAGGCAACCGTTGACAGACATGCGGGGAAATTGCAGAGTTGCGCCTTAGAGAAGGCGGGCCCGCGATCGCACGAACTTTAAATAGAGCTTCTTCTCCGGTCGGCTCAAACCTTTAATTACACACGATCGGTGGAGCAAGTGGCTCCGCGAATGCATTGTCGGGTCTCGGCATACTAGCCGCGATTACATTGATTAAAATATTTCAACGGTCCAGAAGAGCTCGGTACGCTTCACGTATATGTCGACGTTGGCAGTCGACTTTCCCGTACTTGAAACGGAGCTTCTCTATCGGTGGAAACCTTTGATTATAAGCCAGCGATTTCACAAACAGACATTTTTCTTCTGTGCGCGGCGTATCCTTTGCGGATTGGAAATATTATAAATATATTTTATCGCGAATGATATTGCGATAGAGAGAGACGCGGGAGAGTCGTGCGCGTTTCAAGTTCACACTGATATTGACTTTCCCTGTATCGACTTCGAATCGACATTACAGATTCGTCGCACGAACGAAGCGCGGGCCTCGCGGGGAATTTCGAGGTCCTGCCGACTCTCGAGTTTAGAATAATCCATATTCTTTTTTGTGGGCGTGAACCTAAATGTAGGAGAGCACGCAGTCGCAGTGTCGCCAGGTTACCGTAAAACGTGACTGGAAGAATAAGGATTTCGATTCTTCCACAATATCCGAATCACCGCCGCCCGGGCTTAATAAATTCGCCGCCTTTTTTTCATATTCACCGATCACGTTTGTTCTTTGACTTCATTCGTGGAAGGAATTTGATTAATTCGTAATTGGAATGCCCGTATCTCTGTTCCACTCACTGGGACTCTCGCGATCACGAATGCGGCATGAAACCCAACGTGACTCTTTCTCATCGTCGTGTGCTTCCTAATGAAATACTTAACAGTCGTAACACGTATGCAAATGCGAGGTAGATCTCGATTCGAGTTAAAACAGCTTTAATTACAAGAATGTAATTTGAATGTGTCACTGGATTTGAATAGTTATTACATTTCGTCGGCGACAGCCTTGAAAATAAAATTACGCAATCATGTCAAAAGGACAAACAGAAGAATTTACCGCGACGGCGATAGAGATAAATGAAAAATATAAAATTACGGCATCATCCTGCTGCTCATTTTATCCCCAGAGGCGCTAATGTGACAAACGGTCGTAAAATCCGGCACGCGGGATGCCATAACGGCAGAAAATTGACATTGAAGCGTAGAAACGGGTTACGTAAAACGGCTAGGCCGGACGATCGAACTCGCCGTTCAATTAATTCCTAGAAAAATAACGTGGCCTCCGGACGCCCGGCCGAAGATGCTGGCGTATTAATCTCGGGCCCCTTCTGTTTCGCAGGTGATATAGAGGATTGTCTAGTGGCTCCAGTTTCTCAAGGTCAGTTCACGCCGCTGCCAGAAGCCTTGTGCTGGGCTATTCTGGAGCTGACTTCCCAGAGGCAGGCGGCGACCTTGGACACCCTCAGATCAGCCCTGAGGAACGCCTTCCCGGCAATGCAGAGGCCCAGCCGAGAGCTCGTTTATGACGCGCTCGCCAAGCTCATGCAAGAGCGGAAGATCTATCACACATCTCAGGGCTACTTCGTCGTAACGCCCGAGACGAAAAGGCTTAGACGCGACTCCGGTAGCTCCAGGCGGTGTTCCAGGGATATGAACGGGTCCAGAGGTCAGGGTAGTATGCTGATGAGCAACGACGAGGCGGTGGCACTCGTACATGGCGAGATGCTTACTCTGCGAGACGGCGATGTTACGCATCAGGCTGTACAGACGAACCTGGCGGACGTTATTTGCGGAGGTAAAACGAGCCTCGCTAATTATTTTCCGAGCCTGACGTCACCTCCCGTGCCGTTCTTTCAATAGACAAAGTCTATAATGTCCTAGCGTGATGACTTTTGAAAAAAGTTGCCTCACCAAAATTTTCTTTACTTTAAATATTTCAGTCGATATGGAATATAAAAATACGTGAAGTAAGGTAAACGGTGTTAAACGAGACACGCTATTAATCACGAGGAAACGTAGATATATTACCTGCGTACTTCCACGAGGAAGTTGTCGTGTAAGAAATTCAACGTTGCGAAAGTATCGCTTGTATGTATGTCGCGAACGAAAGATGGTGTCGGATGACGACGCGATTAGCGTGCTTTCGTCTTCATTCGGTAGTAACCGCGGAGGTCTTTGCGTCTTATTAGAGTGTCGCGTATCCCGTTGTCTTCTGCGGTGCGCGAGGGAAAGTTTCCCATAACCACGTTCCCCCCCCCCCCCCCCGGTCGAAATCGCCATCTCGCGATTAATTAATCGCAATAGTTAATTTATAATGCATCGCCGATCAATTTAACGCGTTAGCACCGTTTCCACGACGCGGCGCGGACGTGCACTATGCGAGTACGAAATTATGTTTCAGGAAAGTACTAAATATAGCACGGCGAAACGAAGAAATTCTTCTTATTAAATAATGCTATAGCCGTTGAGTATCGCGGAGAGGAATTAATGTGCGCTGCGGGCGTAACATAAAGCGTACGTGCAGAGGTACGTCTGTGTACTTATAATACCTCGCGTAATTTTTGCGACGTCGAGGCCGATGACGTGCGCACAAAAGACGAAGGCGCGTAAGGCCGTGGCTAAGTCCGAGATCGATTTCGCCGTGTCTCACGGGAGAGGATGCGCAGGAAGCTGGAGCCCTCGTAAAACTCGCGAGAACGAACTCGCTCGCTCGGCAGAGAGACCGGTCGGCCCAGGCAAACTCGTTCGGCACGTGTTCGGGAAACGTTCCGATTGTGTCCAGGAGGAGAGCAGTTCGCTAAGCTACTCACTCTCGGGGGGGCCTTTTTCTGCCGGCGACTCGACGGACGGGTCGGGAGAGCGTTTATGTTGTTGTCGTCCTTGGTAGCCACGCAAGTCTCGCCGGCGGAAGATCGTCAATTCCTCTCGCGACCGCGTACGAAAAATCAGCGTGCGATCTTAATTTCGCTTTTTGCCACGTTCGCGGAAATCCCTCGGAAAGGGACAATATCCTCTGCTATACGCATTCTTATTCCCCATCTCTGTCGTCAGCGTTTCTCTCGGTCGAGAAACATCGCGCTGATCCCCCGATTACTCTTGAAAAATCCCGACGCGATTGTCGTTTCGATTGTCGCCACAACGGGAAGCCTCTTCTATCTCTCGTGGCTTTTTATCGTCTCCGACAAAAAGTTCTTGCGTTTCTTGCGATATATCGTCGGTCGAGACCTCCGTACCACAACCCACAGCGCACGCGGAAGCTTTTTGCGGTGCGTTTCTTTTTTCATTTTTCATTTTTCTTATAATATGCGTCGAGAAGAAAAAGAGAGAGAGAGAGAGAGAGAAAATGTGTGTACGCAAGGAATAGAGCTGCGAGCATCGGCACGGCGCACACATGAGAATGAGAGGAAAAAGGGAAAAAGAGAGAAGGAGAGGACGGGTTAGAGAAGCCGACGATGCCTGGATAGCGTTTAGCACAACCAATATATTAGCTATTGGTCACGACATTGTCTACCGTTACATACGCTGTCGACATCATTGTGGCGAGGAGGGGAGGGGACCACACGTATATAATCTTCCTACTTTTCTCTTACTCGTTTCTCGGCTGATTCTCACGCTGGTAACCCACTCGTCGCCGGTCGGTACGTCGGCGTATCGCCCGTGGCTATGTACCAAGATGAAACTCTCAGGAATGAGGGTATTCCACTTTTTTCTTTTTTTTTTCTTTTTTTTTTAATTGCAATACATTTCGGTCGTGATATTAACCCTTTTTAACCAGAACGAACGCGTCGTCTCACCGTTCTGACATTTGCACGGTCATCTCCGCGCCGCGAAGGAATTTACTCTTCCCTGCCGCTCCGTTTAATTTGAGTAACCTGGATTTTCCCGATACACACTTTCCCCAAATATGTAACTTAACAGATAATACGATGAGTAGATATGAGGATAATCAAGTTTCTAAGATACGGACATCGTCACTTCATCAGCATTTTTAAATAATTTCTTTGTTTACATTTGTTTTTTTATCTTCTTCATATAATATATACATGTATAAAAATATTCTTTTATATATATATTATAAAATGTTATGTAATGTAATATTATGTAAGGCGTGAGGAGCAACGTTGACTATCTTTCTTCCAGGAAATCCCAACGATAAGGTCCTGTTCGCTAGGTGTCGGTCGATGCCCGGCCGTCTCGAGAGGCGACACTCTCTGCGGCTTTGGGGCTCGGCCAGACGTTTACACAGAAGCGGAAGTTCACGGTCCCTGCCACGAAGACCAGAAAGGAGCGACACGTCTTCCAGCGCGGAATACGCGAGCACGGATAGCGCGCCTCACAGTCCAACCAGTGAGTTTAATTGGGGAAGGGATTGCATGGTGATGGGTGACTCCGCTTTAATGGGTGATGGATGAATCGATTCAAAAATACTTTCGATTGTATATAACTGTCCTTTCAGAGATTAAATTTTGCTAAAGTAAATTTTACACATCGGTCGGAAATTTTTGCATAATTATATTTATATTCGCCAGATAGGCAACGTTATTTTATTAATTTATTTTACATTTTTATACATTATTTCTCGAATTTTCTTATGATTAATGAATTTACCGATTATATTGGGACAATTATAAACAATTGTAATCATTGCGAAATATTTCATATATATATAAACCATATGAGACAATCCAAATCGTAGCTTTTAGTCACCCTGTAGCTGGCAAACCCTTCCTCGATCCTCATTGTTTTTTGACAAAGCGCAACAAATCCAAATCCCTTCCTCAAGGTTTTTCTGGGATTTTTTCAGAAAAGATAGGCCTGCTCTCAAGGCTCTTTCGGCGGAGTACAAGGAGGAAGGGCGCACCATTAATGGGCACTTTCAGTGCTCAGTATCCCCCCACCGAGTGGTTTAATCCGCGCGTTGTGCATTTGCATAGCGTTGCCACGCAGACAAGGGCCGCCAGCCCTTCGGTAAGTTGCACATATACAGGTATTGCCCAACAAGAACTAGCAAAACGAAACTTCTTACATAGCACTCCCAGCGCCGCAAGGCTAATTAACCGGTTCTCCCGATAATTAATGAAAATTCTTGAGGCGACAATGTACCAAGTTATCAGTTGACGTGGAAATGCAATAACAATAATAAATGGAGATAATACAAAGCGATTGAGTTATTGAATTCAAAACGGAAGATAAGAATTCCGCGGTTCCGCGGAAAGAATCTCGAGTCGCGAAGTCAAATCGATAAAATCTTCTTCTCAGATGATGGAGGGCTTAGATCAATCGCAGGCCAGTTTCCAAGTGTGGGATGACTCGAGCTCGGTGCGATCGGCCACTTTGCCAAGGCGACATCGGCGCCAAGCGAGCGGTGACTCTTCGAGTTTGTTGGCCAATTCGACGCCAAGGAGCTCCCGAAGACATCGATCACCGTGTTCCACTCTACCGAGATCCAAATGCTCCAGCCTAAGCAGATGCACGTCCAGAGCGTCCGTTCTACCGTCCAACACCACTAATCAGGATGCCTATCAAACGCGTAATCCAACGCAAAATGATAAAAATTCAACGAACTCGTCGCCCAGCAGAAGCGGTGGTAGCTCTGGCTCGGTTAGAATGATGAACGCCACTCCGGCTAAAACGACCACGTTGGGTAGGCCCAACACAAGGCAGTCCAACTCCAGAAGGCCGAGTCACGATTTCAGCAACGGCGGCACTAAGTCGGCCAACGGTTCTCCGCAGCATAAGGTAGATTTCTAATTCCGTTATAAATATGTAACGAAATATCTGCACACTCGCACGTGCATCTTCCTTTAATAGAACAGAGTTATTAATATTTCCATATTCGTCGTTTAAAAATATGACAAAAGTTTAAAATTTCGATACTGCATTTTTTATAAATTCGATACTGTATTTTTTATAAATAATAATTAGATCATTCAACTTTACAATTTCTTTAATTTTTCAATTTTATCCAATTTCGTTTAAATTTTTAAATACATTTTTGTTATTTCAAGGTATTACAAAAAACTTCGTCGGGTCACTCGTCTCATTCTAGCGGCAAGTCGATTTCAAGTACAAAATTGACTTGTTCGCCATTGAAAACGGCCATGCTGTCGACGAAATCGTCACCGCTGAAAGTCGTTCAGCAAGGTTCGCTGACTCCTCTTCAAGAGGCGCAGAACTCAATAACCCTTCAGGTGTCCACCAATCTGAGTCCGTCGTCGCAGGAGCAACGGACGATACAGAATAGCGTGACGCTGGCGTCCAATACGACCAGCACGACGACTATTTCCGGCTCGCCCGGCACGAAGATCTACGTTCAGCAGAATAACTCACCGATGAGGTCCGTAATCACTTTCGAGAACGGCACGGTGAAGACGAAGATCGCCGAGAAGGAAGTCATCGACTGCAAGGAGAAGCAAGAGAGGGAGCTGGTGACCGAGAAGGCCTACAAGACTCGGGTGGATGACGAAAAGCTCTTCAAGTCAAAACTAGATGACGAAAAGCTGAACAAGTCGGTCAAAGCTGAACGTCCGTCGTCGCTCTACACGCCGAAGGAACCAAAAACGAGTCTTCTACTCTCAGAATCTGACAAGGAGAACAAACCGAAACTCGAGGAGGAAGTGCCTAGCAAACTGAAACTGACGAATCGGCTGAACAACAGTCAGGCCCATCTGATCGATGGCTCGAGCAATAATGTCGACAAGAATGCTCTGGCGCACGAAGCCACCGCGTTGTCCACCACGAAGAACACCAACGACGCGATGAACAACTCGCGCAAGCTTAGCCTGTCGCTGTCGAAGGACGCGCTGAGTTACCGCAATCTATTGCATCCAGGTTCAAAGAACAACATCGCCTCGAATCCACCGTCGCCCACCAAATCGTACGATGGTTTCGGCGGCTCCTTCAACGATGTTTACATCGAGAATCTCGAGACGGTGAAGCAGCAGCGGGCCCCCCAGGGCTCCGAGCCAAATCTGGAGAAGACCGTGAGTCGTGGCTCGGATCTCCATTCTTATCCCAGTCTTAGCGACATGCAGGTGCAATTCACCAGTCTAGCGGCGCAAAAGATTCTCAAGGGCTGCCCGATCAACAGCGTGGACACCCTGGTAGAGGTGAACATGGCAGCCGCCGATAAGCCCAACAACTGTGACGTCACCGTTCATACGGATTTCGGCCTCGTTTGAATTTTATTTCCACAAACACACATCCATCGATTAACGTGAAAACGGCAAGGCAAGGAATTGTTGATCCTTGCATTCGATCCAAGCATATTGCGTCCATGAAGAATAACGTGCCTCGAAGCGAATATCGGAGATAACGCCTTTCATCTCATACATGAGGATAAAGAGCTTTTATTTCTTCTTTTATTTTTGTTTCTTAGTGAAAAGGCCACGGCTCGCGTAAGAATGTTACACACGAAACACGCGTAACAGTTACCAATGATCTGTCGCTTATCTCTCCTCTCTGTGTCTCTTAACGAGCATCCGTGTTTTCGAATGATCGCTGTGCCAATCTCATTTATATTTTTTCACATTCAAACGAGGAAACTTTCGATCTCGCTTATTAATATCACTTGTCTTATCAAGCGAAATCCGCCCTCTCTCAAAGATGCTATCTCAAAATCAATTCTTCATTACTGGACACTGACCAGGATACCGATTTTATTTTTTAGACATTGAAGTTCAGATTAAATTAAAAATCGAATAATTAATGTGTGAGACGTATTCTGTTTTATCTTCGCATTTCGTTAAAATCACAAAAGATATCGCAGATCTTTTCTCTTTTCAGTTCATTAAGGCAAATGACGATCACCCCGTATTTTCCACAATATCGCAATATAGAATCAGTTCTTAGTAACTCAAATATACATTATTCGAAAGTACACTTAGCTTTTTTCTGGGAACATACATAGATTCAAGGGACGCGCGTATTACAATCGTTGTAACATCGGTGGTTTTGCGTCGCTTTACTCGAGCTAAAGCGATTTGTCAAAGCAATAACTCGTGTACAACAGTCACACGCGACCCGCAAGGAAGTCAGCAAAGAAAAGAACTAGATTCTCGATAAAAAAAAAAATGAACTTCGTCAATTTAAGCCACTGCCATGTTTATACGTGCATGTATCTCAGACGATTTCTCGTATTGATTTTCTCGCTCTGCCACAGCGAGGTAAAAAGGAGCTTCAGGCCTTCGTAGCCAAGTATAAGATTAAATGGAAGTTTTGTAACGCGATATGTAGGCAGGGATATTCTTAATAAAACATTAATAACTCTCCGACGATAATACCGCGAATGAAGCGGGGAACAATGGCCTTTTATAACTCGCGCGTTATTAGGCGCGTTATTAACTGCGCGAGCAGCTGACAAATTAATCGCAAAACCATCTCCAGGAAGGCCATGATAACACGGTGGAAAAGAAAAAAAAAAAAAAAAAACATCAGAAATGATCACAGAGGTTGCAATTTTTGCTGCACCGCACAATGGAGATTTTTTATATCAAATATACATATGTTATACATAGTGCAGAGGAAGGTCGTTTTCCCGGAGCGCGGCCGGTATCAATTCGCAATTAGCGCAATCATAAATCTGTAAGTGCCAAAACTTATCGTAGTACTTAATAACGATAATCGCCTTAATGATTCCGTTCGCACGACGATTTCGCGGCGCGTTCGCCGACGACGATTTCGCAAACGCAAGCAAAAGAAGGGAACGCGCGGAAGGGAGGGGGAGGGAGGGGGAAGGAAGAAAAGTATGCTAAGCGCGACTAATCGCGAAGCCGTAGTCTTAGAAAATGGTAGGCAATTAAGCGAGTACGGCACGAGAGAAGAGAAAATGACATGTCCGCTTTGTACATTTCATATTCTGTACCGCAGATTAACCGATCGACGCGGATTCGCGATCGCCGTTCGTCCTACGCTTCAAAGACGCCGACTTCCCGTTTGTGACGTTCATTTTCCGTCAGCTCATTCATTAATGTCGATTATATCATTACAAATCGTATATTAATTAATCTATCTCATAAACAATTATTACCGGAACTTATGTGTTATTTTTATTATTATCGAGCTATAACGATTTGTTATGACTAACTAATGCTACCGTAATGTATGAATGATTTTACAAATCTGTATGAATTATTTTACAATTATTATGAATGAATTATTTTTGATTACAATTATTATTTATGAATTATTTTTGATTTTTTTATGATTCAAAATAGCTTCAAGTATGCATACAATTTGTTAATATTCGACAATGAGATCAATATTTATAATTTTATAATATTTATAAATTAGAAATTATTTATAATCGAAATTCGCGATATTAAAATCTGGATAAACGTATGCCGCTAATTAGAATTTCTTCATGATTTTGATCTAACTGACATAATTGGTAATTTTTTTTTAATGAAATAATGCTTGCATTATATCATTTACGTGCAATTATATTTTTATTAAACTATTGATATATTATTTGATGCACAGAAAAAGATCAAATTAGAGATGAGGAATTATACATATGCATAATTAGAAGCTTTGCTTTAAGCAATTCTGCTGGTCGAATGAATTTATTTAATTAAAAAAAAATTCGATCGGAGTCGTTCTAATGCCCATGTCTGCCAAATGTATTAATTTGAATCCCGTTTTAATTTATGTATTTATCTTTTCCTAATTTTTAGAACTAGAAAAAGATAAAAAAATAAGTTAAATCAAGATTAAAATTAATTTAGAGTGATAAATATATTCTAGTATACGAAAAAAATTTCAATATATTTAGAAATAAGTATATTTAGAATAAATAAATAAAACTTAAATTTAGTTTCAGTATTTTATTTAACAAGTGATAATAACATTTGATGCAATTATATTATCTTTCAATTATATTATATTTTCCTTCTATCATCTTATTCTATGATTTTTAATAGCATAAATATATCTGAACATTTAAAATTCAATAAATAATTATAAATATACTTTAAAATTCACGTAACACATTAAAAAATATGGTACGTGACGCGTGCCAAGATTTTAAAACAAAATTGAGCTAGAATTTGAGTTGATAAAAGAGATAATATAATTGAAGACAATATAATTGAAGAATAAATGCGTTAATTGCTTGTTATTAATAAAGTTTTGGAACTGATTTTAAGTTATGTTTATTCATCTTAAATATATCGAATTGTTTTCATGTATCAGAATGTATTTATTATCGAATTTATTTATCTAGCAATGGATACGAGATGTGAAAATCGTATTGGGAATGTCGGCGTTCGCGAACGACAGGAACGTTTTCGAATCCGTGTCCCTTATTTCTTATCAAAACTAACTTGTAGAGTATCGTTGTATAATCATTACGTATCATTATAACAACGAAAGTGTATGAATAATAAAAGAGTGAAAAAGCTCAAACGTATTCTATATTATTTTGTATTATTATCATTAGTGCGGGACTTACCGCCTCGAAGTTCAAGAAGTTTTGTCCAATCGCCATTATCAGTCATGATTGATTTCGACGGCTCGATGTTCAACGTGTCTCGGAGAAGAACCTCGCTAAAACCTGGAAGAGTCTTAGCTTGTCATATTTGAAAATCGACAAAATATACATTACGCATTATAAGAAATCCACATCTTTTGCATGTGAACGTTTATGTCACTTACCTCTCGCTAATTTCCAACGCGCGTTTTCGTGCGGGAAAGAAGCCTCGTTCTCTCTCTTGGCGTGTGGAGTCGCAATTGGAAATAGTAGGAGAGAGAAGGACGAATAATTCAAATTGCGTCTAAAAAGAAAATGGCGGCGTCTATAGGTGCGCCCTCACGAATCTGAGAGTATTTTATACCGAGCGGCCAATGAAATCGTTCGACGATCGGTGGCGACTGGAAATATCCCTAGCTCGACGGCAATATTTACATATAAATTATTGGACTACTCTTCAGAAATATCCACCCGAATGATTCCGTGTATTATTTTATCCTTATTGTTTATCGAATGTTAAGATAAAATGATAGCATTCGGATAATCTTTCCAAATGTAGCCCTGGCATTTTTGGACATCATAGGAGTCCTTAAGGTGCTTTTACATAAGAACATCAAAGCACTGTGAGCATGCGCAGATGATATGTTTATAAATTTTGCTGAAATATGCTGAATGCAATGTACACTGCTGATAATGGAATTTTACATTTGGAAGTTTACATTATATAATGTAAATAAATATAAGTCTTCAGTACATGTAGAACAGTACATGTAGAACAGTAATGTATATCGGAACCTAACCTCTGTCACTTACCATTTTGCGTCAAAAAGCGGGAATCGGAATCATGCGCAATAATTTTCTGCGCAGATGGTCGACGCTCGACACATAATGGCACCTTTAGACTGTTGTCATTGACCGTTTCGAGCTGACGCTTTTGAGAGGTATTATTCTTCGCGGGAGGTATCGGTCGTTCCAGTACGTCCGAATGGTGTGTTTCAGCGTGTTCATCGTGTTTGATGAAATAATTGGGCGACACGATTTGCGCGTGTTCATTACGGCCCGCCACGCGCTTCCCTGAGAACACGGATTTTATTTTTGGTGCGCGCCAAAAACTCGAAAAACGCTACGATGATACACAGACGGGGAGGCAAACGGATTCGCATGGACGATCCGGTGCCACCGGAATATGAGACGCCAATGACGCCGATGACTCCGATGAACGATAATTCCGGCGGGGACGCGAACGATTATAACGCGTACACGCCGTACAATCAGGCATCTCAGACTCCGCTGCACAATCCCACGTAAGTATCTCAATTAAGATTTGTCAATGAATATTGAATTGTCACCGGTTATTAGATAGAATTGTAATACATTATTATATATCTACAGACCGGAGCATTACTCCTCTGAAAGCTATAGTTCACCAGGTACATCTCAACAGCAATATCAGGAACAATCTGGAAATTTTGATAATCAGGCGCAATTCGAGGCACCCGCTACACCAGCGGCTTCTAACATGAGGATCACGCGGAACACACGTGCCAGAATGCGTGGTATATATGAAATATATATAGATTTATGATATAGATATTATAGTGGATAGTATTGGAAATTATAACGTTTAATGTTATAGGAGGAGTAGTGCAACAACCCAAATACAAAGAAGTTGATACGGATTATGTTCCATCGTCTGGCACCAGGGGCAGAGGTGGTGGTGGACGAGGACGTAACAAGAGAGCACATCATTCGCACAGTTTAGAAGATGAAGCTAGTCTTTATAATGTTATTAGGAATAATCGTTCTTCACTTACTGTAGGTTCATTGATCATAACTCATGTAGAAATAAGTGTGCAAGAAAAAGTTAATGTATGAAAATCTTTACATTTTATCATAGACCATTGTTGATGACTGGATAGAAAAGTACAAAAGTAACAGGGAAAATGCACTGCTTATGCTGATGCAGTTTTTTATCAATGCAAGTGGCTGTAGAGGTCGAATCACTTCCGAGATGCAACTGACTATGGAACATGTAGCAATTATTCGCAAGATGACCGAAGAATTTGATGAAGTATGTTTCTTAAATTACAATGTTTGATTATAACTTTATGGTTACATGATTCTCTTCTCAGGAAAGTGGTGAATATCCATTGATAATGACTGGACAACAATGGAAGAAATTCCGCGCAAATTTCTGTGAATTTGTGCAAATTCTTGTTCGGCAGTGCCAATATTCAATTATCTATGATCAATTTTTAATGGATAACGTTATCTCTTTATTAACTGGTCTATCAGATTCTCAAGTAAGGGCATTTAGACATACTGCAACGCTTGCAGGTAAGGGTTCAGTAAAATGCCTTTATAAATTATTTTGCAAACGATTTATGTATCTATGTATTGATGAAATAATTTTTTTGCAGCTATGAAATTAATGACAGCTTTAGTAGACGTTGCTTTAACTGTATCTATAAATTTAGACAATACGCAACGGCAGTATGAAGCAGAGAGACAAAAAGCTCGAGAGAAAAGGGCGGCAGACAGATTAGAATCTTTAATGGCAAAGCGAAAGGAATTGGAAGAGAACATGGATGAAATAAAGAACATGCTTACCTATATGTTCAAATCTGTTTTTGTTCATAGGTATAGAGATACATTGCCAGAAATACGCGCGATTTGCATGGCAGAGATAGGAGTCTGGATGAAGAAATTTCATCAAAATTTCTTAGATGATTCCTATTTGAAATATATTGGTATATAACAGTTTTTTTATTTTTACATATTAAAGTAAAGGCACAGATACATTTTCATGTCAAACATTTCACAGGTTGGACTTTACATGATAAAGTTGGAGAAGTAAGACTTAAATGTTTGCAGGCATTGCAACCGCTGTATGCCTCAGAGGAACTAAAAACAAAACTCGAATTATTTACGAGTAAGTTCAAAGATAGAATTGTTGCGATGACGTTGGACAAGGAGTACGATGTGGCGGTGCAGGCTGTGAAATTGGTAATCTCGATCTTGAAACATCACAGGGAGATTCTCACTGATAAAGACTGCGAGCACGTGTATGAACTTGTTTATTCATCGCATCGTGCGGTTGCTCAGGCGGCTGGTGAATTTCTGAACGAACGTTTATTTCGTCCAGATGATGAAGCTATGGCGGGCGTTAAAACCAGACGTGGCAAGAAACGATTGCCAAATACGCCACTCATACGCGATCTCGTTCTGTTCTTCATCGAATCCGAATTACACGAACACGGAGCATATCTAGTTGACTCGTTGATTGAAACTAATCAAATGATGAAAGATTGGGAATGTATGACGGATTTATTATTGGAAGAAGCTGGTCCTGACGAGGAAGCATTGGATAATCAGAAAGAAACTTCTCTTATTGAATTGATGGTATGTTGCATAAAACAAGCTGCTACAGGTGAAGCACCAGTCGGCCGTGGACCCACTCGAAAAATTCTGTCAGTGAAGGAATTGAAACAGGTTCACGATGATAAACAAAAGCTTACAGAACATTTCATTCAAACGTTACCAATATTGCTCGACAAATATGGGGCAGATCCTGAAAAATTGGCGAATTTACTCGCAATTCCACAGTATTTTGATTTAGATATTTATACTAAATCTAGAAAGGAAATTAATTTAGATTCTTTATTAAGTAAAATTCACACAATCGTAGAAAAAATGCATGATACTGAAGTTTTGGATACTGCGGCTAAAACTTTAGAACATATGTGTGTGGAAGGCCACGCTATCTTTACCAGGTATATTTTTATGATTTTTTTCTTAACTGAATACATGCCGCTATCTGTTTAAAATATTTAATATTTAAATTATTTTCATATAGGTGTGATGTTGCTCGTTCAACATTGATCGATTCTATTGTAAATAAATACAAAGAGGCGATCGATGAATATAGAAATTTAATTGAAGGAAACGAGGAACCAGATGAAGATGAAATATTTAACGTTGTTCAGTCACTTAAAAAAGTGTCGATATTTTATGCTTGTCATAATATAAATCCCTGGGGCATTTGGGATTCATTGTACAAGGATATTGAAGACGCAAAGGATCCTTCAAAGTACTTTTTTCCTTTTTTATATTTATGATAATTACACGAAATATTTGTAGATATATAAACTAATATATATATATATATATATATATATATATATATATATATATATATATTGCTTATGCATAGATGTTTACCACACAAGGCAGTTAAATATTGTATAAGTGCATGTTTCTTCGCCATCTTGTGGGGCGAAAATCATTTGATGGAAGCTGTAGACTCGGGCAGTCGTGGCGAAGACGAATGCCGGCAGTTGAAAGAACGATTGCATTCATTCATGGGTTCAATGCGCCATTTTGTCAGTGGTGACAGTAGCGGCACAGTAATTATTAATATTTTACACAAATTTAAAAATAATTAGAGTTGCAGTATTAATATGTTATACAAAAATAATATATATTTTATATTAAATAGCCATCGCCGCCAATCTTGAGAGAAGTTGCATACAATACAATATGTGACTTGTTAGTAGTCTTTTGCAATCAACTGACCACACATACTAATCCTCTGATGCATCAATTGGTATATGAACCAGACCAAGCAATGCAAAACATGCTCAATAGATTTATACAAGAGTATGTCTTCTGCGAAGAGGAGGATGGTAAATAAACAGTTCTATTAATTTTATTTGGATTTCTGTTTTTCAAAAAACAGGTTTTCTAAGCAATTAGTTTCTAATTCTTTGTTAAAATATCTTATATCGTTGATCCCTGTTGACTTTTAACTTGACTCGATGTTTTAAAGTCTAAATTTTTAAGTCTCTACAAAATCTTTGAAAAAGATTTAGATTTCGTAAATATATGAAGATCAGGTCTGAATCTGCTATCTGCTATGTTAATTATTAGTCGATCTTTTCAAGTACATGTATCATTTCTAATAAACGACTATTCTGTCGTTAAATTTAATATTCTAAATGAGTAATTAATATAGATTAAACTAATTATGTAAAAATATATGACATGAATTTCGCAGATGAACATGATGAACACTCTAAAATCGAGGAGCTACATAAACGAAGAAATTTTTTAGCTGGCTACTGCAAATTAATCGTGTACAATATGATTCCTACGAAAGCTGCGGCAGACGTATTTAAGCATTATGTCAAATATTACAATGATTACGGTGATATCATTAAAACCACATTAGGCAAAGCGAGAGATATCAATAAAACAAATTGTGCACTAACAATGCAACAAAGCTTAAACATTTTGTATAACGAAATAATGACTGAAAAGGGCAAAGTGAACAGAAACAGTGAAGAATTTACCGCGATAAAAGTACGTAGCAATCGATGTATCATTTGCTAATACAATGAGGTAAAACGTACTAAAATCAATAATTTTTATTATTTTTAGGAACTCGCGAAGCGATTTGCATTATCTTTCGGCTTAGACGCTGTGAAAAATCGAGAAGCAATTACGGCTTTACATCGTGCGGGTGTATTATTTGTCATTACTCCACCAGATGGTGCTGAACAGGATCCTACAGGACCGCCGCCGAATTTACCATTCCTCGAGATATTGTCAGAATTCACAAATAAACTTCTCAAACAGGATAAACGTGTAGTGTAAGTATTACATATTCTTCTTCATATAGACCTATAGGCCTGTTCTACCTCACTCTCATATGCCTGTGGTGCGCATATAGGTGATACACAGGCATATAGCTATTTTTTAACGCCGGTTTCGAATGGCAAATTTTTGAGGAGGTTCTGGGCAAGAATACTCTCATAATTTGCCAGACTGTCGAGAAGAGACACGAGCATATGAAAATATTTTGATCCTACCGGGATTCGAACCCGATGTCTAGCGTACTAGATCAATGCACTGTCTATTATGCCACACTCGCTCTCACTACATATTGTATAGTCTAATTCTTTTTAGAATTTTTCTTCAAACTAATGCGCTTTGATATAATGCATCTTATTGCAGACTCAATTTTCTGGATAGACGGTTACAAGCTGGAATGCCGTCTTCACGAGGAGAAGATTGGCAACCTCTACTATTTTATAGAAACAGCTTATTACACGGCGACACCGATCAAGTCCCGGTTACAAGTAAACGAGCTTATACGAGACGTAAAAAGGATCATTTAGCAGGTAAAAAATGTTCTTTATTTTGAAAAGCACTTTTCTTTGACGTATATATTCGTGAAACACTTTCCAAATTTTTTTATTTTGTTTTTCAAATTTGTTTATGATTTTTCAGATCATGGTTTTGAATATAAATTTATATTATATTTATTTTATTTATATTTATTTATATTTATTTATATTTATTTTTTGTTTCTTTATGAGATTACAATTATTTAATAATTAATAAATGCTATAGAATCGAATTCGGACTTGGACTCGAAAACTTGGACATCTCAAACATTTCAAACTATTTAAGTCTTTATGAAAACATTGATACTATGAAAACGATTGCGTTCATAATTATAGTTTTAAACTAATCTTCTTTATCATAAATAATAATAATGAATAATAAAATAATGAATAAAAAAAAACAATAATACTATTTTCTTTGCAGAAGAAGAAGATGCTGATGAACCTGATGAAGGTTCTGATCATGAACTTGCTGGGTGAGTTGGATGTACCCGAATAGAAAGTTTAATATAATATCATTTTTTTGTTAAACTTATTAGTACAATTTTAATTATAATTGCAAATAACTGTTACATATAACTGTTCATAACAAATCAGCAATGATTATGATTTAATAGCGCTCGATTGTTGATGCAATAGAATATAATAAAAATTAAATGCTTTCTTTACTCGCTTTTGCAATATGAACCATACTATAGACAACACATTTTATTTGTAAAACTGGAAGCATAAATAGACTTTATGTACAATGTGTTTCCAATTGCTTACAAGACATTACAAAACATTAATGTTGCTTGCAAAGTATAGATACAGTAGAAACAGTGTGGTAGTAGTTTCATTACTAATAATACTTTTATTTTATGCCTTTTTTCATTACTGCTTTATTAATCCTAGGTATGATATTTATAAAAGTTTTATATATTACAACTTATTGCTATAATCAATTTATAAAGAATGAAAAGAATTATAAATTATATTCAAAACAGCAGATCATAATAACATTATGTAAACTTAATTATTATTTTGATATATTAAGATATGTGATTTTATAATTATCAGAATTTTTTTTATAATTTTAAAATATTGAAATTAAAGAACTATTGTGAGAATATATGTATGTGTGTATGTACGTGTATGAGAGAGAGAGAGAGAGAAAGAATACGATTGAATTATAAGCTGTATATTTTCTATAAAAAAATATTTGCGATCTCACTTCTTGCAGTATATATAACTGCATGCTTGTGCTTAATAATTTATAAATATCTATTGTTACTTTAAATTGCAACGTTAAAAAAATATTTTTTGTATACATATGTTTGCATGAGTAGTAATTCTAACTTGCTTGTTACAGCGACTTAGTCGTTCTAAAAAATTAAAAAAATATATTTTTAGATGAATATTAAATATGTATATTTGAAAGTGTATGTAAGGGGCAAAAATTGTACAAGATATTCTCGATGTAATCTATTATATCTATTATATCTCGTTCCTATTTTAACAAGAAATCATTTTTGAACTATAGAATAAGAAATTATTAAGGAATATATAATGTTGCCGTATCATATTTTTGAGATACTTGAAAAAAAATAGTGCATAGAGAACGATGTGTGTATTTTATCGAGATTAAAATCAAGTAAGCTTAGAAACTTTGTATTCTATTTATATATTAATAATATAAATTGGTGTGATAGACATCTGAATAAATATGTGATATTACTTCAAATAAGACCTTCTATTCCCAGCGCTCCTAAATCCTATTTTATCAAAATTGAAGATGAAAAAGCGCAAAACAAACATATCAGTATGTAAAAAAATAAAAAAATACATTATTTGTGTGTGCTTCATATTTCCTAAAATTGATGATGCCTATATTCCTTTTCATAACACGCCGTTCTCTATACCCACCACTTCATAGATATATTATCATTTTTCATCTACATCATCTCTTGATACTATTACATCAACATTTTTTATTCACCCGTAAAATAATATTTTTAAAGTCTCTAGATATACATATGTATTATAAATTTAAATATGCGAAACTTAATCATATAGATATACATATATACATACATATATACGTGTGTATGTGTGTGGTGTGTGTGTGTGTATATATATATATATATAAACACACACACACATACACATATATATATATATATATATATGCATTTAATAATTTTTTATAATTATGATATTTTTGTCCCTTTATATAATTGAGTAATCAAAATAATTGCATTTCCACCTGAAAATGGGCGTTTTTATTTCAGCAAACATAAGAAAAAGCGTGGTCCACGGAAAAATCAGTGAGTAACTTTTTATGTTTTCATTTTTTTAATTTTATATACTAAATAGAAACAACTAAATAGAACGAAAGAAAAATAGTAATACACAAGTTTGAAATAGATTAGAAATATAGATTAAATTATTATTGAAAAATAGTTATGTGATAAATATCGGTACAATCGTTTTATTTTTCAGATTACCAGTTAATAAAGGAATGGCAACGCGTGGAACAAAAGCAAACACTTTTTATGAAAATAATGATGGCACACAAACGTCTCCATCCGCAACTATAGAGGATACCTCGACAAGTCCTTCTCAAGATATTGATAACAGGCTTAAGACATTACAGATACAGTCAAGATCGTGAGTATGGAAAGATGAAATTTATTCTGTCATATATGTATTATGTATTTTGAAATTATTCAAATAAAACACAATCTTGTGATAGACGGCGAAGTCAAGAACATGTGGAGCACAGAGAATTGCGGAGAACCTCTAGAAACTCAGGAAGATATATTGAAGGACAATATATGGTAAGATTAATATTACAATATTTAATGAACACAAATTACATAATATGTATCAATTTAAATTAATTTATTTCAGGAATCTGATTCCGAATAAGGGGATGTTATAATCTTTAAAAACTTCACTATCTCTCTTCTTCTTAAATTTAGATGATTGGATTGTGATACATATTCAAAGCAGCTATGTGACTTCAAAATTATAAAAACATACTTAATTTATATGGATGATATAGAAAAGCTTTTAAAACGAGTATTAATGTTTATTAACGTTTTGATAGACGAACGTTATGTTGCAAAATAACTGAGATAAACAAAATTTATAATTTTTCTGCGGAATTTATTTCATTGTCATGTTATAACACATATATCTCATTTTTATTTAAAAGTTATTAAAAAAGTTATAAGATAATTATATATAAGCGGAATTTATCTTTTTCAATTGAATTTGTTTTATTATTACATTATGTTACAAGATAATGCAATATATTCCGTTTGTATATAAAAATGACTATTATGAGAGAATATTATTTCTTTTTTCGTCTAGTTTTATTAAAATTCTATTAATTTATACGAAACATTCATTCAGTATATGTATAAAGTATTATCACATGTATAGACAAAATAAAATATATATAATTTCATTTGTAAATGCGCAGACATATGATAATGCTTTAGTGATAATGAATATACTTTTTTTTATAATTCTATCTTGCATATATTGTAATAATACAGTGTAAATATATATTGTAATAATGCTTTATACATTTGTTTGTTTTATATAAATTTTTAGAATATTATTTATGTAATACATGCTATTTACAATTATTATACATTATTGCAGAAGGTTACAATAATTCTTAATTTTCCAATACAGAATGATATTTGACATGATACAAAATAAAAATGATCATAAAATAAAATTACTATAAATTATTATAAATTTTTCTTTCATGTCATCTATATATAAACCTCTGCAATATTTACTTAGATTATTTTAATCTATATATAAATGTATAAAAGATTAAAATAATCTGTAGTTTGTAGAGCTCTTTTTGTTGTTATGCAAACATATTGTTACTTTTTATACATTATTATGAATAAATTTATTTATCGATCCGATTGCCGAGGTTTGCGAAAAAGACTACTAAGTCTGCGACCCTTTGGTGTACTAGTGTTCTATTTAAAAAAAAAATAAGGTTTTATATATTAATATCACTTAAAAAATAATTTTGTATTTTTTTCATACTCACTTCATCTTGCCGTTTTAACGAGAATATGTTCTTTAATGAATGGGGTGTAGTCGTTGTTTTTTTATCTACATTTCGCTCTCTCAGTACGCGTGAACTTGGACTTTTTAATTCATTGCCCTGTTAAAAATATAAAAAAAAAAGTTTCAGTGATAATTTTATAATAATACATTTACTTAATAAAAGTGTTGTAAAAGCTTTAGATCAATTCCTTTCACATTTAGTGAATTCTCAAAGAGATTATCTTTGCAATTATATGTACAAAAAATTATGCAGAGAATAATAACATATACAAGGATATGTTAAATACCTGCAATGATAATCTTCCTCCATTTTTGCTTGGTGTCGGAGGACCAGGTTTTTTATATGATATCTAACAATGAATACATAAAATCATCTTATTATACATCAGATGATTGATATAAAATGATGAAAATATAATTTTGATACTTACCTGAGTTCTATCCTTTTTCCTCGCTTTTTGTTCTGGAAGAAGACTTTGGCTAAGACTATCATTAAAGTTTTCTTCTACTGGAGAACCCGTCTATGAAATAATAATAAAAATATTGCATAATATAATGCATATAATGTATATGTATATACGTGGGATTAACAAAATATTTAACATATGCAATAAATACAAGATATATAATATACATTAAGAAGGAACACACTTTAATTTCTTCTTCAGTCAAAGTTGAAGGAAGGAATTGCATTTCTGCCGCGTAAGATGATTTCAAGTGAGGTTTACAAAGAGAATTTCTCATTTGCAAAACAGATAAACGATTGACATCTGTAGTAGATGCAAAATTGCCTCTTTTCATATCGGCTGGAATAAAAAAGATCGATATAGAAAAACAAATTTTCATTTTTTATCAATCTAATGTAAATATCTATAATATGTAAAATATACCTAGATAAACATTGTCAAAGATTTCTTCCTCATCCTCTGTTTTAAACGCATTACCCATTGCTTGTATGCTCCTAATACTGTGTCTTCTTTCGAGTGTCTCTTCGGTTATAAATGTTGTTACTTTATGTACTTGTGCGTTTTCAGGTAACATTTCTTGCTTCTCCATTCTGTAATATATAAATTAATCGGATAAATAGATAATATATTTTCTTTAATACGTTTTATTCAAAAACAAAATACACGACTGTATATTTGTACCTGCAAGTCTTATGCGAAATTGTGGTTAATGGTTGTTCTGCTTGGACCTCTTTTATTTTGATTTCTAGTTCTTTTAAACGCTGTAATGCCTCTTGCTTATGTTGTTGCTCGATTAGAAGCTTTTCTCCCACGCTCCAAAGTTGCGAACTTAATTCACCAACATGCGCTTTGTATTTATTAAGTTCTTCTCTCTGTCTTTGGCACATTACTTCCATCTGATCTTGCAACTTTTCTCGTATAATTTTCTCTTGATCTTTATTTAACTTTGCCATTTGCTCATTATATGCTGTTTTCTAAAATAAATTTAAATTAACATAAAAATAATATAATATCATAGCTTATACAAAACATCCAAAAATTCTAAAATATATCAAATATTCAATTACTTACCATTTTTTGTTTCATATCTTCCAGTTTATGTTCATATGCGACATGAATCTCTTTCAATTGACTTTCATACTCTTGCTTTGCTATCTTATTTGACTCATTCTTTTTTTCATGCAATTGTTGATTCTGTTCTTTCAAACGTTCCAACTCCTCTTTCAAAAATTGCATTTCTGTCAAATTAACTTCTGTTGACAGTGTCAAATTACAGTTAGTAGTTTCTATTGGCACTGTCAAATTAGCTTCTGGCACTGTCAAATTAGCTTCCCCTGACATCTTCAATTTCTTGATCTCTGTTCGAAGATCATCAATGTTTTTTTCCAATTTTATATTTCTCAAACGCATAGTATCCATTTTAGTTTTCAAATCTTTCTTTTCCTTTGTCAGCTGATTAATTTGATTTTGTAGTTTCTTCTCTACCTCTACTTGACTCTTGATTTCGCTGGATTTTAAATTATCATTATACAAAATGGCTAAGGCAGTGAAAGATTCCATTTCTTTTTCAGATTTTATTATATCTGTTTGCAACATTTTATATTTTTCCAGCTCTGTATCAATTATCATTTTTTCACTGGAAAATTGGTCTTCATCCACACTTGTTAGTACATCTAAACATTCTTTCTCGTGTATTGAACACAAATAAGTATCGTGTAACTTTTGCTCTGTCCATAAAAATTTTTCCCACAACATATCAGATATAAATTTGATGTTTTCTGAATAATCTATCTGACATTTTAATAATATATTTTCAACAGTTGTCTTCTTAATTTGCAATTGTTTAAACTCATCACAACTCTCGATGTAAAAGGTATTCTGAAACTTCGTCAGTATTTCATTCCACTTTTGTTTGAACGACGTTAAAATAGTATCTAAATCATTCCGTGAGGCAAAAATCTTCTGTAAAGAATCTTTTAAAGATTCCTTATTTTTAATAAGACTTTTAAGATAGTTATTTCGTTTCTGTGCTATAATTTCTAATTCTTGTACTTTGTTCTTTAGACTATTGACTTCTTCTTTGTCTTTTACACTATTTTCTATAAGTAATTTTTGTTTTATCAAAGTTTCATTCAATTCAACATTCATACAAGATAAATGTGAAATAACTTTCTGAGATTTGTGTAATTCATCAAGCGTCATTTTAATAATATTTAAAATATTTGTATTATTATCTATATTAATGCACTCATACTTATTGTCTATATTAACGTAGCATTCCAATTCGTTCCAATTTTGATTGAGAAAATCTGAACATGTTTCCATTATCGTAGAATTCAAATTTTTGGTTGGTTTTTCCAATTCTTGGCACAATTTTACAATTTCCGCTTGATTCGCATCCATATGCTTACAGTATTCCTTACTTGTTTCTAGTTCCGTATTCATTTCTTTGAGCATATTTTGCAGTTCTGTTAGAGTTCTGTTTTGGCTATTAAATTGATTTTCTAGATCGAGGAATTTTATTTGATACTCACGCAACGATGATTTTGCATCTTCAAGTTCGTTATTCAATACCTCTTTGGAATTATCAAATCGTTCCTGAAGTTCTTCTATGTGTAGACATTTTTCTTTCAAAGCTGATTCTTGAGTTGCCAAAATGGCATCTTGACTAGATCTTACTTCTTGAAGATTAATAATTATTTCTTTCATTTTCTTTTCCGTAGCATTAGTTTCGTTCATCAATTTTTCCATTTTAGTTTGCAACATCAATAATGCTTCTTCTTTCATTCTTATTTCTGTATCTCTCACTTCAAGTATTTCTTTATGAGATCGTATTAAATCATTCTTCTGCGTTTTCGAAGCTGAAATGTCTAGAAGCAACTCATTGATTCGTGCTTCCTTTAATTCCATCTGCGTCGTTATGTCGTTTATTTCTTGATATAATAAATCAAGCTTATCAGTGACATCTCTTAACTCGAGTGATATTTTAGCATTATTTAACTTGAGACATTCCAGGTTTTCATCCGCCTCAGTTTTCATCGTTGCGTATTGTTCTTTCAATGCTTGATTTTTATCTTTTAATTCTTGCGCATTGCGTTTTGATTCATTTAATTCGTCAAAGAGAATTTTTTCCTTCTCCTCCAAAGCACTTATTCTTTCATTGCTTTCCAGTAAATTTTGTTGTAATGTAGCATTTATTGCTAAAATCTTGGATAATTCTTCCTTACTACAATTGAAATTATACCCTAACTTCTCTTTTTCTTGTTGTACTTTGTAAAAATTATGATGTAATGTGCAATAGTCGTATTGCAACTTTTCAAATATTAATTCAACATTCTTTTGATATTCATTAAACTCTCGTTTTGTTTCTTCTTTTATTATTTTGAAATCTGTATTTATCTTTTGTAGCTCTTTTAACCGCGTCATCAGATATTTCAACAATAATTCTCGGTTCGTTAAATTATTTGTTAATTCAAGTACATTTTGTTCTAAAACAAGTTTTTCGTCTCTAATTTCTTTTAAAATTTCAATTTCTCGTGTATATTTATGGATAATATCCTCTTGCTCTTTTAATAATAAATCCTTTTGTTTTTTGTCTTCCTGAATATTAACTAATTCTGTGAGATTTTGTTCATTTTGCTCTTTCAGGTTTGAAATGATTAATTGTTGTCTAAGCGAATTTGCATTTGTTTCATCTATCGTTGTTTTTAATTTCTCGATATCATTTACATATGAAACGCACATTACATTACAATTGTGTAACATTGTCTCAATGTATTTCGTCAGATCATTAAGTGTCCAGTTATCCAAACTATCAATTTCATCTAATACAAACTGATTATTACAATGTAAAATCTCTCTTAAATTTTTACTGCAATTTTCAATGGAAGATTTGTATGAATTTTTTTCATCGGTAAGCTTATTAATGCATGCAAGATGTTCTGTCACCTGTGATTTGATTTGCGCTAGAGCATTGCTTAAGCTTGAAGAATTGATCTTTTCAGCTTCAAGCGATTTCATCAAGTTCTTCATATCTAATTTCAAGTTATCCAATTCTGTACTCAGCACAATATTCGATTGTTCTGTTTCAGATAGTTCTTTCTCCTTAGATGAAAGCGAACTTTTCAAATCTTCAGTTTGAGTAACGAGAGAAATTTTTTCCGCCTGTAAACTGCTGACAGCTGCATTCGACACATCTAATTCTTTCTGAACCTCATTTAATTCTGTTTGTACTCGATCTAGCATCTTTACTTTCTGCTGTAGATCTCTATTCAATTCCATCACAGTTTGATAATCCTTCGTAAGTATATCCAATCTTCCTTTTAAGGAATCCACTTGAGCATGCAATATAGCAGACTCTTCTTTAGCTTCTTGGAGTTGAATTTCGACCACTGTACTTAAAATTTCGCTGGTGTTTAACGACTTTGCGGCATGAAATGATGCATCTTCAACTTCGAAACTTTGTTCTGCGTTAGCATTTTTGTTCAATTCTTTAATATGGCCGCGTAATTCTTCATTATATATTCTAAGTTCTATCAATTCTCTGTCCTTTGATTCAATTTTATTCGATAAAGATTCCAAGGATCGTTCACAACTTGCAAAATTTTCCTTATAGTGTGTAGATGTCCTGCGGATGCAACATAGCTCTTTTGACAGATTATCTTTCTCTGTCTCTAATTTATTAATTTCATCCTGCTGTTTATTCAATTGACTTTCTAAATCATTAATATATTTTTTGTAATATTCCTCCTGAGAATTGTTCTCTGTTGAACGGAATGATTGAGGAGTGCTTGGTTTTATCAATTCCGCTTGCAATTCCTTTATTTTCACTGATTTTTCGTCAAGTTTTTTCTGCAATTTCATTATTTTATTTTGCTGCCTTGATATATCATCTCGTAAATCTGCATTGGTAAATCGTTCCATTGATAAGTTACATCGCAATTCTCTCAGTTCGCGAACTCGTTCAGTCAAAATTCTTTTGCTACGTCCAGAACGTGTTAAGGGAGAATTGGAAAAATCTTCAATAGGCGGCGTTTTGTGATTATTTATACTTATCGATGTATCCTCCACCTCCAAAATAACTTCTCTCATAGTTTCCTTGGTAATGTCTTTGTCAAGAGGCAGGACGCTCTCAAGAAAAGCTTTAACCCTAACTTGCGTTTCATTTTTTAAGTTATCACACATGTTGTATTGCAGAGAATGATGTATTGCAAACATTATTCGACACAAGTGCAACAGTAATAAAGATGCTATGTATATATGCTCTTTAGCATCATCTTTATTAACTTTAAAACTAGGATATTCATCTGCAAATAGATAAAGTATAAATGTATTAATTTCTCTAGTTGTACATAGTAATTTGAAATTCACGGTATGACTGAAAAGGGATTTTTGAAACACAAAATAAATTGAAATAATAGAATGAATTTTTTTATATATGCATATCTTGAATATTCTTTGAATATTTATATATTCAAAAAATATTAATATATATTCGAAGAAAAAAAATATGTATATAAAAGCTTATTTTTGAGAAAAAAGCTTTTAAAGTTAATCAAATGGCATTTTCAAGAATATTTTTAACATATTTAAAAAATAAAATTCACTTGTTTATCTTAAAAATCAAGATAATTCCTCGTATTAAAAGTCATTTAAAACATCTGCAACAAAAACCATTACATAAACATCAGTCAAGTGCATGTACTTGATTAACTTTCAAAGTCTTTTTCTTTAAATACATTTAAAAAAAAATTTATTCCATCATTTTGACTAATGTTCAGTTATAGAATTTCTTTCTTGGTTTGATCATAAATTTCCATCTATTATATCTATTATATCTATTAATTAAATTTAAAATTCTCAAAAACTAAGCCAAGTTGTATCGTTGTTAATTCAAGTCCACAGAAATTTTTGTGCTTCAAAGTAGGTTTTAAAAACTAATACTGAATGACATCAAAAACGTAAGAATGTGTATGCTTGCCTTCCATAAATGTCAAAATAACATCTTTTTGGTTACAGTTTTCTAGTTTCTTCCATTTTCTGCAACATGACAAATTAAATGACAGATAACAAGTTTACATTGTAATATATAAATGTACTTACATTAATTTCAAATAATTGACATAAAATACTCCATCTTGCAGTTCCGTTATATTATTCATTACTTCCTTCTGCACTTTCAAACAATTAATCTGTAAATTCCAACGTTTATCTATGAGTAAAATCTTCTTTTTCGATATAGTTATGATTAATTATAATTAAAGCTCTGGGATAATAAAAATTTTAATACGTTCATTATTCAATAATCAAAATAAAGAAATTTCGAAAAATAGAAGGAGAAGATGAAGAAAGACTCATTCAAAAACTGAAAAGATTCGACATATGTACAATGTGTACATCGGAGCTTCATGACAGACGGATTTGTATGTGTTGCTTTTCATCGAAGATACGTAAAATCACTGCTTACCCATTCTAAAATAATTTTTTCCCACAACTCCATGATTGTCAAGCATCACCGTATTTATAATCGACAAAACCACAAAATTCGCGAAGTAGCTTGTCTCTGTTCCGTTACTATACTATAATTACAAATAATACATAAAATTCGTTTGATTTTTCGAACAACGGATGCTTCGCAGTCCGATCAATAGGACCAAAGCAAATGTTACTAACAGTACTGAAAATATATAGTTCGTGTTACGTATATTATAGATTTTCGGCCAGTGAATATTGGAACGCAGCCTAAATTTTTTTGCGCACGCGCGGCCATCTGTTGGTTAATTTTATAACTAATTAATCGACAATTAATTCGACAGAAACGTCTGCAACGAAATTCTAATCTTTCTAATCTATTTATCGTTTCTAATTTAATCTTTCTTTTCAAACGGCTAGAAATAAATAATTCTATCCATATTATAAAATAATACAAATTACTCTGTATGATAATTGTTTATTATAGCTATCTGATTGTAATGATACAGATTCGCTTTAATCGATTCAAAATCAATTATAGTGAATCTGTGTTAGATTCGATTAAAAGAGTGTAAAAAGAAAAGTATAAAATATTAAATTATTAATAGTTTCACCATGAAGTTTTGTATAATTATATTTTCAATATATTTTTCTCTGAAATATGTATATATGAATATGTATATGTATTTTGATTCTTACGTTTATTTTTGCAATCAATGCATATGTATAATTTTGATGTACTTTTTTTTATAGTTCTAAGAATTACAAAAAAGATAAAGTTAACAGAAATTAAAGTTATTAATTTACATTGATAGATTGAATATAGAGTGAACAACTAAGCTCCGATTAGCTTAATTGATGATTTATCTTATCAAGTAATTATTTATATCATTTTGTATTAATATGAATAGAATTATTTGTCGTTTGAAGAGAAAGAGTAGATTAAGAAAGACAATTTGGAATTTCATTATAAATAATTCTGTTAGGGCTCTTAATTAATTAATTGCTAACAGGAGAGCGAATTCAAGAATTCACATCGCAGGGGATTGAGGGTTTGGCGGCGGCGCCATTGGCAACATCGAAAGTGTGTGTTTTAACGTGTGTGTTTTAAGCTGGTGATATCTGGTGATATCTTGGAAGTTTACAACGAAGTCTCGACCGGCGAACGTTCGCACGACGTAGGAGCTTCTGGAGAAGGTGTTCGGCGAGCGTCGCAGCCGCAAATCTCATGTAATCGGCCGTGTTTTCGCGCGGAAGCAGCAGCACAATGGGCCTAATGTCGGATCCGCTTCTGTTCGCGATCGCGCTGCTCGACACGGGTTCCGTGCTATTTCTCCTGGTGTATTATGTATCCTTTTTTTCATCACTCGACCGCGTCGTCTCGTTGATCAAACACATTCTTTGCGTTCAAACCGGGCTTTCTCCGCAAAGTAGTCGTTCCGAGAAGCGAACGAGGGATTTTCCTCGCGATGGAGGTTAGCCTGGCATTGGCAGCCATGCAGTGGTGCCATTTTCAAATTCATTTTCTTCCCGTTTCAAGAAAAAGAGATTAATTAATTAATTCTTGATAGATTATTATTTTCCTTGACTGAATTGTGAAGATTATAACATTGTCGGATCTTGAGTGTGATTACCTGAATGCGCAAGAATGTTGTTCCAAGTTAAATATGGTATGATATATGTCTCATATCTCTATTGTATAAGCTTAATAAAAATTATTTATGGTTTATTTATGTTGCAGGGAGTGATGCCAAAGTTGATAGCACACACGTTTCTGGTGTTTCTGTTATTGATACACGGACAATTTATATTAACACTGGTGAACATACCAATGACAATTTGGTTATTTTATGAATACTTTAGTGTACCCAGTGGTAATATGGGGGTATATGATCCCACAGAGATTCACAATCGCAGTCAGCTGAAGAGATACACGCGCGATTGTATGATTCATCTCGGATATTGTCTTGTGTTCTTCTTCATTTATCTTTATTGGTAAGTATCATGTTAGTAAAATTATTTTTATAAGATATGAATGGTAAATTTATGTTTTTCATTCTTTAGTATGATTGTGGCATTGCTCAAGGGAGATCCGATCAACAGGAATGACGACACCATTGTAGAGTTATGAATATAAAAAAACGAAGACAAGGAAATCTTTTTTATTATATATATATATTCATCTACATAATTTTATATTGTAATAGTTTATGTTACGGTGCCATCCAGGATTTGCAATTTTGGAATTGATACATTGATATGGCATTTATGTTAAGTCCGTTTCTTTCGTAGTTATCATTTCATAACGTACAGTAATTGATTCTAGCAATAAGACCAGCCTGAGGTAGAAGTTTATTGATGTTGTTTAAAATATATTATTTCTTTGTTATAAAATGAATATTTTTAATTTTATATGTTATTAATTATTAAAAATATAATTATTATAAATATTGTATATATAAAATGCGCATAAAAATAAAATTTTATATGTATTAAATATATACATATATACATATTTGAAAACTTGTAACCATTTTAGGCGGTCATTAGTCAATTTTTATACTTAAGATCATCTTAAGGGATCGATTCTGTATTTTCGAAATAAGGTAAAAATAACAAAAATGAGGAAATTCATTAAAGTATCTGCCACTTGTGTATCAAAATCTAGTAAATTTCCTCACTTTGTCATTTTCATTTCGTTTTAAGATACAAAATCGATCCGAAAATTACATTTCAATCAATAAGATGGTTATATTAAGCGTACTAAAAACTTTAATATAACTAAAAGAACTATGAATATTGATAATAGTATGTAAAGACAGCTATGAAGAATAAAGAGTTATAAAGAAGAGAAGGCACATAAATACCGATACGTATCAATTTGGAAATTATTTGAAATTCTGGATAGCATCAGTTTATTAAAATCTTTTAATTTCACTTTATCTCTAATGTGTACATCATATTCTTTAAACGATAAGGATTGTTTATGAAACATTTTGTAAAATTATATTCATTATCCAAATATTTAACTAGACACGCGTGCGTACTGTTCTCGAATAGCTCTCATTATCATTTACAATTTTCTCATTTATTTCAAGACCAATAATCTCAAGTATTTTTCACGTTCATTTACTTAACACTTTTGATAATTCCCTTGATTCGAAGGCCTCGAACTGTTATTTGCGCTGGGTCTAACGAGATAAATAGGAACTGTACAAATATCAGGCCAAAAAAAAGATACCAAATGTATCATGTCTGTTTATGCGCGCCGCACGCGTGCAACACGTGCGAGCAACGTAAGTTTCTAGTCGTAAAGATTTAAGAGCGAAAGTCTGTAACATAGCAGGAATTGTGTGTTTAAGAGCAACAATACAAACGTAATATTTTAATATTATATCTTATTGCTTAATCCAAACGTTATTGCGAGGACGCTTCTCCTGAATGGAAATCTCCCTGTTCGAAGAAGCTGTATCAATCTGTTCATCTTTCACCCCTCTTGCTCCGGATGTGACAGTCTGCAAAAAATATTTTTCAGGAGAAACAGAGTCGCGACCTGATTTCGCGATTATGTCGCATTACGCTCCTCTTATCGGCTGCCTTCCTGAAATGAACCCCGGAGTCAGTGATAAGAGACGCTATCGTAGACATGGGAATATTCTCATTGTCATCACCGCCGTTCTATTTCGCGTGTTTGCCATGTCAAGTTGACTCGGGTTTAATAGCAGTCAGATGAGATTGGATCGATTTAATGGGCGCGGTGATTAGTTCATCCTCTCTTCGCCGTGAAAAGGCGCGCTCTTATTTTTAGATCAAATTCAAAGCGAATTGTATGTAGACTGTTGCGCGTGTATATATATATGAACGTGAATGTGTGTGTGTGTGTGTGTGTGTGTGTGTCTGTGGGTTTGTTTGATATGCCATGTGTCGTGCGTTACGGATTTTTTTTTTCATCTCGTATTCCCCGAAAAATCCTCAATCGCGAAAGGGAGTCCGGTCATCCGAGTCATTGTGCACCCATTTAATTCTCGCCGCTGCGTCGCTACATCGTCGATGCAAATTACTCGGAACTAATGCAAAATCGATGCATCGCTACGTGGTCACGCGCGGCGGGATTCCGGAATTTGCGGAACGGCAAACCGCAAGTCGATCGATCCCCGCGCGTATGTATCCGCGCCAGCGATAACCGAAGAGATAATAATCGAAGAGGGTTGCGCAACCCCCCCGGTACTGTTAACTCTCGGCATTGTTCATGCCCTCGTTAACACTTGGTCTCTCTCTCTCTCTCTCTCTCTCTCTCTCTCTCTCTCTCTCTCTCTCTCTCTTCTCTCCAGCTCTTTCTCCTCTTTTCTCGTGTACATGGTCGGGCTTTCATGTCCTTTCTCCGGCGATCGACGCAATCGCTTTTAACGCGAAAAAAAAACGAAAGAGAAACGAGAAAGAACAACCGCTCCTTTTCCGTAAAAGTGAGAGGAAAGACTTTCTTTTTTTAAACGCAAAAACGCTATTCATCTTCGCGTTATAGGTAATATCGCAATTTGAGACAAGGAGCGGCAAATCGATTCGAATTGACTAGCTTCAACGTTGTTTAGAATTGAGTTTTAAAGAATTTCCTGTTTATCTCAGAAAAGTTTCCATTTGAGTTACAGTTAGGGGAATTGCAATTATCGTAATGGTCAGGGAAATCACAAATCATAATTCAAAGTTGTTTAAGGGATTGCAAAGAAATTTTTTCTTCCTTTATTATGGACGCAAGTTGCGTTTAAATATAATTAAAATATTATTTGCAGCCAGGGAAAAGGGGAAGAGATAATCTTTTAGAGAGAAGAAATTTTTCTTTTCGTGTTTCAAAGAAAATTGATGAATTTCGCAAAATAATGAGATTTATGAAAAATAGAGTCGATCGGTTTGGTTTTCAAATTTCGATTAATTTATCAAATGATATTTATATCGTATAAAAAAGAAGTTATAAAGATCTTAAAAAAGTATATTTATTAATTGTATAAAATGCATTTAAAAGTTTATGTTAAATTAAAAATTAATTTGAAAATAAATGTGAAGTCGATCTAATTAGCCAAGTACTGATGAAGTATTGATTAATTTTAAAAGTATACTTTTGAAAATTTTATGTTAATCTTTTATCACAAATAGAACTTTAATCTATATTTTTCTATGAGTCTTTCCTTGATATCGATATCTTTTTAACTTCACACAAATTCTACCATAAAACGAATTTAAAATCAAAGCAAAATGACTTTATTTTGCTGATATTATTCTATTCTTCAATATTGACAAAATTACTATACTTTTATTATTAATAAAAATTAGAGCAACAATGAATTACACAATCAAAAATTTTGCAATAATTTTTCATTGTGTCACTCATATCTCATCAAATAAAAATTTTAAAAAAACTTTAGAAAACAATTTTATACAATTATATAAAATTTTTGATACAATTTTAAATTAAAAATTAACTCGAAAATATGTAATCAATCTAATTAGAAAAGTAATATGCTAATAAATTCTAAAAAAAATATTACAAAAATACTACATAATATTTTATTATAAACAGAATTTTTTATCTTTATGACTCTGTTTTTATCTTTATGACTTTGCGCAAATTTCAAGCCGTAAACAAATTTAAGTCGTAAAACGGATTTAAAATCCAAGCGTAAAAATTTTAATATTCCACTGACGGGAATTTATACTGCATTTTTACTATTTAATAAAGGTCAGAGGGTCAACGAATTAGCCAGAAATTTTGTCGCCGATTGATTAGATTTGATCAAAGTCGCCCTCATCAGCCCTCGTCACGTATATATAGTACGCGGGCAGGTGAGGCTCGCTTGCTAATTTAGCGATGCTAAGCAGCGTGGGGAGGTGACGAGCCGACCCGGGTGTCGCGCGCGAGACTCGGGGAATCGCGACGCGGACTTCGAGTCGAGGGGCGCGAAATCGTGGCGAAGAGCGACGCGGGTGCGCGCGACAGTCCGCGGCTCGGTAGAGCGCCTCCTGGTGTTGACGGCGCGCGGACGGCGTGCGGTGGCTGTCCTGTCGGTGCTTGTCCTCGGCGCGCGGCGCGACACTCGGCGCGGAAGGAGGATGACGATGTTGTTGCTGCTGCTGCTACTGCCGCCGCCGTCGCAGCAGCTTCGGAGCAAGCGGCTGAGCTGGACCAACGACGAGCGAGCGAGAGGCTAAGAAGCGTGAGAAGAGAGTGCTCGCGACCAGTCGTACCTCTAAGTTATCAACGTCATCGTCGTCGTTGTTGCTGTCGCCTCTCTTTCTCTCTCTCGCGTGCCCGACGGAGTCCTGCTGTATGCGCGCGCGCGCGCGCGTTTAAGGACATCCACTTGGTGGCTCCGGACGATCGTCATCGCGGCACGCTCTTTCCTCGTCGGTAAAATGTCTCGGCGGGCAATCCCCGTTCGGCCGCGACCCGGCTGAAGGAGACGAGGCGAGGCGAGGCGAGAGGAAACGAGACAAGACGAGACGAGACGAGACAAGGCGAGGCGAAGCGAGGCGAGGCGAGGCTCGCGAACCGGGTTCGACGATCGAGGTTCCTTAGGCACTCCCCGGGGAGCGTACGCGTCGAGTGCACATCTTTTGAGATATACCGTGTGTATTTGTAAGAGCGAGTTACGCGAGGTGCTCCCAACGCGACGACGACGACGGCGACAGTCGTCCTCGCTTTGGTACCAGCAGCGGCGACCAGGACACGGTGATCCAGGTGCTCCTAATGCTTGAAATCTCGATGAGCCTTATGTCGTCGACGTCGTCGCCGTCGGAGTCGTCGTCGTCGTCGTCGTCGCCGAGGCCATCGCCGTCGCCGTCGCCGTCAGAGTCAGAATCGTCATCGTGGTTACTATTATTGTCGTCACTGCTAACGTGGTTAGAGTTGGAGTCATCGTCGTCGTCGTCGCCGCTACCGCCGTCGTCGTCGTCGCCGCTACCGCCGTCGTCGTCGTCGCCGCTACCGCAGTCGTCGTCGTCGCCGTCGCCGCCGCTGCCACCGCCACCATTACCATCGTCGTCGTCATTCTTATGGTCAACATCTGCGTGTTCGTTATCGCTGTTCTCCAAGCCGCTCGTAGCTTTGTCTCCAAGTCTGTAAAGAAGAATCGGTGCTGAACAGTGTGGGTTTGCGACGAGAAGTCAGGATGGCGGGTAATAAGGGTACAGGCGTCATCATGCATATAAAGCCCGTGGAGGTTTCCATGCAGCTGCAGGATGGAGAGAAGTTTATCAAGTGGGATGAGGTTCGTGTGTATTTTTAATGTTATGGCTGGCAGTCGACAATTTTAACGTCGAGCGCTAGTAAAAGTATAAATGTAAAAGGTCACTTTAGGTATAAAAGTATTTCCTCCTAGCTTAATAAAGCCTTTCCAAAAAAAAAAAAATGAAAAAAGAAAAGAAGAAACAAAGATAGATTCCGAGATAATAGTTCGTGTCACATTCCTTTCTCGAGACATCAGCTTAGACGTGTCAAAAAGAACATTATATAGTATAGAGCAATTACAGAAAGCAGTCACGCGGCAAAAATAAATCTTTCATAATAAAAAAATAAATCTTACATAACGAATTGCTATGTAATCGTAGGATTCTGGGGTGGCAACGCCAGTGACTTTAAAAGTGGATAAGTATGGTTTTTACTTACACTGGGTGGATCAAAATAATGAGATGGATATGCTGGACATAGCAGTTATAAGGGATACTCGAACAGGAAAATATGCAAAAATACCAAAGGTATCAGTTCAATTCACATTTTTCTCTTTAATACAAATTTTTTTAATGTAAAAGTACTTTTATACATTCATTACCAACATATATTTGCAAGCATTATTTGTATTAGTGGTAAATACGAATGCTCAGAGAGAAATAATTAAAGAGAGTTTCAATTTTTCCATAATTATATTAATGATGCCCAGAGCATCATCACATAATAATTATTGACTAATTTATAAATAGACTATTACCTACTTTATGTCCCATACATAGTTTGCTTTTTTTATCACACCTACTACCGCCTGCACCAATAGCAGAGATAAAGACAGTTTCCGTATTCATTGAAATAACATGCCTAGCTGGATCAGTTTTCCCATAAATCAATAAACAGAAGTTTGAATGAATTGACATACTTCTGCATGCAGCATTGTATGCATTTAACTCATTGTACGAAACTTTTCGCTTGTACTCGCTGAGGCGTGTTACAGGCATTTATTGGGAATATCGTTTATTATATATATATATATATATATATATATATATATATATATATATATATTTTGTGACAAAGAATAACAAAAAAATATATTGTGAATCACACAATTCCTCTTTATAGGATTCAAAGCTGAAATCTCTTGTAACGATGGGTTCTCAAGACTCCTTAGAAGATAAAACCGTGACAATCTGTTACGGCTCGGACTTTGTCAATATGAATTTTATTAATTTTTGCACAACGCGTGCAGAAATAGCGCAGCACTGGGCAGAACAACTCTTCCAAATGGCATACAATTTGATTCAATTAAACACTAGCACAACTATGTTTTTATTGAAAGCGCATACCAAGCTTGCACTCACTGCTGATAAAAATGAAAAGATACCAGTGAAAAAGTGAGTACAAAGTGAAACGTTACAAAGACGAATTCTAACGTTATAAAATCACTATTTCTGCATTTGAATCTGTTTGCAGCATAATAAAAATGTTTGCACAAAATAAAGACGATCGAAGGCGTGTTGAGAAAGCACTTGATATTTCTGGTTTTCCATCTGGCAAAGTGAGTTTCCTGTTGTAAATATTAGTTTTGAAAGATTTTATCATAAAATGCTCTCAGTATATAATACTCACTTGTTACAACAATATTGTTTCTTTAGAATGACGTCATACCATTGTTAAAATTCCAATTTGAGGATTTTTTCAACTTTTACAAATCTCTTACTCAAAGATCAGATGTGGAAAAAGTATTCGAAGGAATTATTGGCAGTAATAAACGCAAGCTGATGTCTGTCTTGCAATTTGTGGATTTTTTGAACAAGACGCAGAGAGATCCACGGCTCAACGAGATATTGTACCCGTATGCAAACGAAGCAAGGGCAAAAGATATTATAAATCAGTATGAACCCAACAAATGTAATGCAAATAAAGGGCAACTCAGTTTAGATGGATTCTTAAGATATCTTATGAGCGAAGACAACCCGATCGTCGCTATCAACAAATTTGAATTATCCGACGATATGGATCAACCGCTGGCGCATTATTTTATAAATTCTAGTCACAACACATATTTAACAGGTATATGAACGTTGTTGTAATTATTTTTAATATGCAGTATGTCATATCTAATTTAGATACTTATAAAATGTTTCTCCTGTTCAGGGCATCAACTTACCGGAAAGAGTTCTGTGGAAATTTATCGTCAATGTCTCTTGGCCGGTTGTCGATGCGTTGAATTAGATTTTTGGAATGGGAAATTTGACGAACCCGTTATTGTTCACGGGTACGAATGACTTATTATTTTATACTAACGTAAGAAAGCATAGAATTATCTATCCGTAATTATCCATAATTAAAAATACGAACGTATCTTTTCTTAGATATACATTCGTACCTGAGATATGTGCTCGAGATGTGATAGAGGCAATCGCTGAAACTGCTTTTAAAACATCTGATTGTCCGGTTATTCTCAGTTTTGAAAATCATTGCAATCCAAGGCAACAAGCCAAAATCGCACAGTACTGCAGAGATCTCTTCGGAGAAATGTTGCTTGATGCGCCACTCGAATCACATAAGGTATTTTTAGATGTTGCAGTTATTAATAATACAGATAATTATTAATTACACAGAAAAGTTATTATTATATTATAAGTTATTATAATTGAATGGCTTTTTTTGTTTTTAGTTAGAGCCAGGCCAAGAACTTCCACCGCCATCGTTACTAAAGCGCAAAATAATAATAAAAAATAAAAAAAAGCATCATCATCATCATAAAAAGCATCAGAAAAAGCAACAGCAAGGGTTAGACACTGTTGAAGGTACTCCGGAGAGTGAAACTAATGGAACGATGAATCCATCAGCTGCAGGAGAGAACGGTCCACCGCCGGATGTAATACCTCAAAATGAAATGGACGATGCTGCACCTGAAAACGAACAGCAAATTGGAAATGGCGATATTTCTCATCCTCCGATGATGCAACAAAGACAGGGCAGTAAAGATAGTGCTCAGGATGATGAAGGTTGGTAACGGGAAGTTAAAACTACAGATATATTTATAGAAAAGGCACGTATATTTGATGAATTAATTTTCTTAGATGAAGAAGATGAATCGAGTACAGAAGACGATGAATCTAACGTAGAGGATATGAAATTAAGGATGGGTGATAAAGCACCAGATAAATCTGCGGCCAAAGAAACAGAAGCAGGCGCAGAAATTTCGGCTTTAGTCAATTACGTGCAGCCCGTACACTTCAGCAGTTTTGAATCAGCTGAAAGTATGTGTGAAGCATCAAGAAGTACCTTAATGTGTTTTTTTCGTATTATGAAAATGATAATTTTTTTTATATTGTCCGTATCTTATAGAAAAGAATCGCATGTACGAAATGTCGTCCTTCGATGAAAAGCAAGCTACGACTCTCCTGAAAGAGAGGCCACTCGAGTTTGTGAATTATAACAAACATCAATTGTCCAGGGTATACCCAGCGGGAACAAGATTTGATTCTAGTAACTTCATGCCGCAAGTATTTTGGAACGCGGGATGTCAGTTAGTTGCATTAAATTATCAAACACTTGGTAAATAAGATTTTATCTGGCATTTTATCTTATCTATTATACATCGCTGAAATAAATTTCTCTTTATTTGTAACAGACCTGGCAATGCAATTAAATCTGGGAATATTTGAGTATAATCAACGTTGCGGTTATTTATTAAAGCCAGAATTTATGAGAAGAAAAGATCGACGGTTGGATCCTTTCGCTGAGTCTACTGTTGACGGTATCATTGCAGGAACGGTTCATATCCACGTGATATCAGCTCAATTTTTAACAGACAAGAGAGTAGGAACTTATGTAGAAGTCGATATGTACGGTTTACCGGCGGATACCGTAAGGAAGAAATTCCGTACAAAAATCGTGCCGAATAATGGTATTAACCCTATATATGATGAAGAACCGTTTGTATTCAAGAAGGTATCGTATTCATAAAACGACAGTATTTACATAAATTTTTAAGTTTCATTATAAAATACCGTTTCTTGTATAATATATTGTTTACGTATTCCTTAGGTAGTTTTGCCAGAACTTGCCTCGATAAGAATAGCCGCGTATGAAGAATCTGGACGTTTAATCGGTCACAGGGTACTTCCCGTAGTTGGATTATGCCCAGGATATAGGCATGTAGCATTAAGAACGGAGTGTGGACAACCTCTACCATTAGCAAGTCTGTTTTTGCATGTTATCGTGAAGGATTATGTTCCCGATGGTTTAAGCGAGCTTGCTGAAGCTTTAGCGAATCCTATCAAATATCAAAGTGAAGTAGAGAAGAGAGAAAACCAGTTATTGGTTCTTACAGATTGTTTGGAAGCGCCGGAAGAAATTGAAGTACGATTTAAAATATTGCCGAGCGATTTACTAATCTTCTTTCTTCCTAATAATTTAATTTTTCAAAATTACTAACATCACTAACATTTTGTAGGATAAGGTTAAAATTGGCGATGCTTCTATTACTGCTAAACCAGTTGTAAGTTGTTTATATGATTCAACCATCTTGTGATATATCGCTCATCAACAATGTTATTTTTGCAGGAGGAAGTTGTAAAAGCTAAACGATTACAATCGATAGGCGAATTACCAAGTCTTTTATCGACTTCCAGTAGCTTACATGGTAGACCATCTATCGTCGGTTTGGGTAGTTCAGACACAGTTGATGTGGAGGATGACACTCCCTGCTCTGCAGTTCAATCAGTCGATACGTCTGTAAATAAAAGCCCAGTCAATGCTAGCAATAGTGAGTGCTTTTGTTTTTTTATTATTTTTCTTAAAAATATTTTATCTTTTTTTTTTTTCATTTTATTCATAATTTGGTAATTCTTTCTCTATTACAGTAAGTGACGAAATAGTAGCCGAAAGCTTTGAGAAGCTCATGGAAAATAAATTGGTCAGGGAGAAAAAAATGGAACTCGAGAAGAAACTTGAATCTCTGAGGAAAAAACATGAAAAAGAGAAGATGCGGATGATGTCGCAGAAAACTTCGGTCGACGGTGAGAAGCATAGATCGAAATTTTACAGCAATAGGCTGGTAAAGCGGCTATCGAGTAAAGCTATGTAAGTATACGAACAAAGTAAAGGAAATTGCTACAATATTGAATTCCACAATTTTTTAAAGTAGTTTTTCGAGTGAAGTGGGCTTAAGTACTTTGGCTACGGCTGAAACTTCTGAATGCCCAGAGAATGCGGAGGGAGATGAAGGAACCAGAGGTTTGCCCAGAAGTCATAGCGAACGATTTTTAGCTGTATGCAAAGCACACGTTCAACAAGAACGTGAACTTCAGGAGAAATATTACGAGAATCTCTTTACTATCGTCGAAAAAATAATGAGAGCATCGCAGTCTAATCAATTAAAAATGCTCCAAGTACTTCTAGACAGAGAAACCGCAGACGTTAAACGAAAACTACAGGCTACGAGACAGGGCGAAGTATTTATCTTTCATTAATCTCTTTTTGTATAATAAAAGTATAAAGTAATGAAATCGATTATTGGATATTTTTTTATTATTCTAGGTTAAGCAATTGGCTAAGGTACACAAAGACAAAGCCGAGCTGGAACGTATAAAACGAGAAGTCGCAAAGTCGACTGTGGAGAAAGCCGTGAACGAATGTACGCGTTTAACGAAAATTTACGACAAAAAGAGAGCGGAATTGGAAAGGCAGCATGAAGAAGTGCGACAGAGGCTTGAAGAAGAACGAGCTAAGGTTTGTATTTTGATAAATAATGTATTTTCCTCATAATATGAACATTTTTTTATATTTTTTAATGCAACAGGTGAAAGCTAACTTGCTAGCAGAATATAGTAGCCGCTACAGCAAATATGAAAGTGGTGAGCTACCCCTGTCACCGTCTGGGGGAGCTAGCTTGCCCGAGTCATGTAGCGAGAATATGTATTGACTCGCGAAACGAGTCGTGTCTAGCTGTGTGTTAATTAAGGATACGGCATTGATTCACAATGTCCACGTCTCGTGCCATTTATACGCGTCGTCTAAAGCATCCAGTTATGCAATCTGGTGCGTCGAACGCGAATCGCAATCCGAATTCTGCAACGAGAGATACATGAGGGAAGCAGAAACAGATATTGAACGCAATATTTTCCCGATACTTGTATCAAGGAAACGATAACGAATCAATAACGACTAACGAAACGTTGGCATGTAGTGCTTGTCTACAGCCGCTCGGTGACGATAAAACATTCTTTCCATCTCGTTGGAAATACTGACATCATGACGATATTATAAATCACGTGATTTCAGACAGCTCGGTACTACACGGCGCATGACGCGTTAACGTCTTGACTATATTATATATGGTACAATTGTGTGTGTGTGTGTGTGTGTGTGTGTGTGTGTGTGTGTGTGTGTGTGTGTGTGTGTGTGTATATTACATTATATAATATATATATATTATATTATATAATATATATATTATATATATATATATATATATATATATAAATATTCTGAACTCTTACCATTTATAATACTTCAAAATTAAATGTCGAATAATGTGAAACGAGGTAATTTTCTATTACTTTAACACTGTGTCTTTTACTACAATGATCATTATTCGACTGATGCGTTGATTGTACGTATCGATCGATTCTTTAGTCTTCACGTGAAAACGCTACGTCTTGATCTCTTTATGATAAAATGTCTGCTTAGTAACACAAAAGAGAGAAAGAGATAATGTCACATTTCAATGAATAAGAATTTCATAATTATTCGTTATACACAGTATTAAGCAGTCTAAGAGATTCCGGAATCTATGATGTTGCTGACGTAACAGTCGATTATTTGCATAATCTTAACAAACCATTAAGATTATTCGCGAGAAATACGCGCGCGAGAAGTATATATATATATATAATATAATTCTAAATAAGAGAATGAAATAATACAAGACCTTCCTAAGTGCTAACATTTAATATTGTTGTTATATGCATAAGGCATCGTTATTTAATCGACTACATAAACTAAGTATCTAATCGCGTTCAAAAATGCTCCGTTTAGATTGATCTTCGATTATTAAAAGATCAGCTCTCAGGAGATTCCAGTCAGAATAACGTAACAAATATATACCGAGAGGATAAATTTCTGGCCTAGAGGGAAAATATTGGAAAATGCTGAGAAATCTACGTGAACGCGTGAATGATCTGATATACTTTTGACTGAAAGTACTCCATATAAAATAACTTCTTTTTTCCGGGGGATGTCCGTATCGTGAAAATAACAGGACACTGTCTTGCCAGAGGCACGAAAGTGTCCTAGTATCATTGTGTAAAGGATTCTTATCTCGTATCCTGAGCAATTCTGGTCGGGCGAATCTCTTTGATGAAGACAATCAAAAATGTTACGATGTAACATTGTCCTTGTTGTTTCTAATTATACGATATTTTAGGCTACGATATGATATGTACACAAGTATCTATGAGAGAATTCTTCATAATAGTAACGAATTTAAGATTAAAACTTATCGCGTCGTCTATACTGTAGTCTATACTGTAAATTTGTTATTTATTTAACGTGATTGATTTAACAGAGGTACACGGGATAACATCGCAATCTGCTTGATGATAATCGCACGAATAGTGACGATCAAATTAAGGAAAGAAAGAAAAAAAAGATAATGTTTTAAAAAAATACAAAAAAAATATTTTTGTTACAAAAAAAATATTTTATTCAAGCTTAATTAAAACACGCACATTATTTTGCCATTGCAATTTCTGTTTTCTTATTTATATTTTGTATTAATGGAAAAAATCGTATACTTTATTTGAAACGATCAAACTCAGCATATTTTTGAAATTTTCTCATCTGTTAAATATTTGGCAAAGTTGCGCGAGGAAATTGTTGTTAATGTGTTTTTTATATAGTTAGCACAAGCAATCTCGTGACATTTTAGTGTTTAATGTGAAAATTTAGATTCTCGTTCACGTTATAATTAAATTTAAATACATTCTTTTGTTGCATGTACTTGCATCAGAAGAATTATACTTTGATCTGATCGATTATTTTTAAAAAGAATATATATATACACATATACAAAAATTATAATTATGTGAATCTCGATATGAATTATATTTCGATATTATATTTTATGTTGAACGTTCTTAAAGCACAAATGATATCTCAATTATATATACTTGTTAATTTTTGTTTTTTTATATTTGTATTATTTTACAATTTTGTCGAACTTATATTATTTAATAAGCGGTTTTAATTTTTCGAAATCACTTTTTGATATAAAAATAGGTTATTTTTTTAGTCAATTTTAGTCAAATTTTAAGTCAATCGAAATTTTATAATGTTTTTACATTGTATAATTTATATAGATTGTATATAATATATTGTATGAGATTATATTTTTTTTTATAGCTGTGTGTGTGTGTGTGTGTGTGTGTGTGTGTGTGTGTGTGTGTGTGTGTGTGTGTGTGTGTGTGTGTGTGTGTGTAATCTGGCAATTGTTACATACGGAGAAAAAGAATCTTATGTATTTATTATTATATCTATTTTATGTTATTTTTCTCTCTTTGTGAATTACTTTCCGTTGTAGAGAACGAAGGTAAAGGAATTGGAAAAATCACTCGCGATTAATCGTGCGAGTTTTAACAAGCAGAGAAAACGTAGAAAAGCAATTAAGACATATGCATTTATTATTGCAAGCGATAGTGCATCCCGTAAACTTAAGAATCTTAAAGTTATATCCCGTGCACCTCCACTCATATTTAATAATATTTCATTTGCGATAGATGTAAAAAGTGTGGTATTTAGTTTATTTCTGAACAGTGGCTACGGCATCTTTCACGAAGAGAAAGGGAAAGAGAGAGAACTGATATATATATATATATATATATATACTTTTTAAAGATAAAATATAAAAAAAAAATATATATATATTTTTTTTCATATTTTATCTTTAAAAAGTACACAGAGTTACCATTTTTTAGTCGACATTAATTATTACGATTTTTTTATTTTAAATAAACCGAAGTTACCGTTGTTCGTGAGGTTGTAGCCTGCGTCGTGAATAGACGCAAGTGACTTTATCCAGTCATGTATAATGATAAATAATTGTAATAAGGATAATGGATAGTGTTTAGCACAATATACATGTGCACATATACATGTGATTTTTTTTCTGGCGTATATGAAGAAATCGATATGTCTCTGCGAAGTTGGACGAATGCCACGTTGGATGAAATGCTCATCCTTTGTGACACTACGGGCAACTCCTGCGGTGATATAATAAAAGAAATTAAATTAATTTAAGATATTAAACGTGATAAATTACATGGCACACTGGATTTCTGTAGTCTACACGCTGATGATATATATTTTTTCTTCAGCGCACTGATATTTATTTCGAGGATTTTCTTCCTGTCGAACGTTCGTTTGTTACATTCATAAGTTTGCGGATGTTTCGCCTCTCTATGACGAAACAGATTTTAGCATGAGCGTTTACTTTGCGAATATAATTATCTTTTTCGAGTTTGCAATATTAATATATGTGTATATAGAAAAAGAGAGAACGATCTCGGCTTTTCTCTCACGTCAAGTTATGGCAATGAAGCATGCGATCTTTTTGAATATATAATTAAGCTATATTATCTCTGTTAATGATGTCGTGTGCATACAGAATAATTGGGATATAAGCGGTAACAGCGAGCAAATATATAGAATGCGTACTTTGAATTATATAAATTTTCCTTATGTTCCAGTGGTATTTACCGAGTTGGTATTTATCGTGAGTTTCGTTATCTTTGTTAATTGAGGAATTGGAAATCGAATTTACACTATTATTCTTTATGCAGTTGTACATTATACTTATTATACCTGTATATTATATCGGAATATCATTAGCGAATAACATTTATTTGTCAGCGTCGCTTTTCTCGTTCGAATGATATGAATTTTAAACTCGAAGCTCGTTTTTTCAAATTATAAAAAGGATATTATCAAGTAATTTACGCTATTATTGCGTCCAATTCCTCGATTACAGCCGTTTTGCATATGGTGTGATCTATCTATACATTTATGTCTTTTGACCAGATCAGATATATTTTGTCGAAGATCTTTTCCTGCGTATTGTATAGCTGGATATATCGCATACTTGCTCGGTACATGATTAGCATTATTTTCTTCCTACATTCGTGTAATGTACATATGTACGCGTATATGTACGTTACACAACACATGCAAGTGTACATAAGATAAATATACATCTACGTTAACGGGATATAAATAATTATATATATTCACGTTGATATATTATATATATGTGTTGTTGTTGTTGTTGATGTTGTTAATCGTAGGATAGCTATAAAGAGAAAAAATGGTAGCGCTAGCATAATCGTTGTTACTATAAGAGCTATAGGAAAACAGGAGTTCTCTACGTTACGACGAACACGCTCGTGGACGGATTGTTATTTAGTCGCCATGTCGATTGATCTTCGGATGCGTGCGTTACGATTTTACCAATTTGTACCTGCAATCTTATCTGTCTTGATCACTCTGGCGTTATTCTTTCCTCCCCCCCCCTTTTTTTTTGATAGTTTTTCCATTTTGAGCGAAACAATTTCGACTCGAGAGACTTTTAGCGCTACTTCCAGAATGTTTATGGTGTTTACGCCAAGGTGGTCGATTCCAGTGACGGTGCCTCTTCAAGGTGCCGACTAAGGTTTGCCAAATATATTTACAAAGCACGTAAGAGCTTTCGTCGAAGATCACCGTAACGAGTGTGTGTCCGTCGTTCTAGAGCAATCGCGAAAAGAATCGCAGGTGTATATTATACATAAAGTACGCGTAGTTTGAAACGGCCTACAAACGATTGTAGTGACTTGGCTCAGCTATGTATTGTTCCGTTCTTTTAGAAGGTATATTGCACTTTTGCTGCTTGTCCCGAGGTTCAAATTGGAGCGTCTAAACGTCCGCCGCTATCGAAATTAGATGTTAGATCGTTTACTCGCGATAGGTTTATCCAAGATCTTTCACTACTTATCCGTATTTATCGCGTCTCTCCGTCGTATCAATCCTTCGCATTTGCCATAATGAGGATCTCCTAACAACGATTCTTCGTACCTGACCGTACTATTGTCCTCGACATTGCGTCCCTCTTCGATCCAGCGTCGAAGCAGCGAAAAAAATTCTCGGCGGATACGTCTACGAAGAAAGCAAGATATATATATATATATATATATATAAACACGTATATGTATACACGATCTCTTCTTTCTAATGCTCTGGCGGTCGATGCTTAGGCTGCACCGGTATTTAAGATATTAGAATTCTTACCGCTGCGCAGCCACGTGTTTTTGCATTGTCTATCAGTTTTAGCAGCTTAACGCTAAAATCGCCAATTCTCAACCAACAATGAAGTAGATTCAAGTAATTCGATGTATGTAAATAAGATGCAACGACGATATCTATAGAAAGCCTGCATTGCTGGTCCGAGTTGACAGTGAACTCTACTCCGAAGAACCTCGCCTTACACGCTGTACTCTGTGTGTGTGTGTGTGTGTGTGTGTGTGTGTGTGTGTGTGTGTGTGTGTAAGTTAGCAATATCATCTTGATTCACAAGATGCGAACGTACTGCTTAAAAAAAAAAAAAAAACGCATTTAAGTACAGCGTGAGAATCTTATGTTCAACGATTCCATTCGCGATCGAGAGCTTGATCGTTGAGATTGTAATGTAGCGTTGCGTCGTAGAATGCTAGACGCGTCTAATTGCGATGCTTGCGCGTGATGAAAAGAGGAGAGGAAAAAAAAGAGATAGGGATGCGTAGAGAAGAAAAGAGAGAAAGCGCGAAGGGACAGGAACAACAAACAACTCTTTGATTGTAATTCAGTGCGAACATCCAACGGTATTGCCCGCATGGCAAAGTACGGCATATACAGATGTATACGTTTATCTACTTTGTACCGATAATAGTCCCCCCTCCCCCGTACAAAACGATTTCGTCTTCCCTCTTAGCTTAGGCGCGGTGAACATAAACGACGATGCACCGCGTGAATTCGTTACACTTAATGCCAGCAATTCACGTTCGATCATCTCGTTAACGTCGATTCTTTACTATTACTTTTGCAACGTGTCATAATTTTTTATGTATCTCTTATTGGTTGTATCTCTTATTTTTTCATCGACGTTTAGTTTCGTTTGTCGTCGATTATACTCCTCCGTTTTGTAAATGGCGAAACGAGAGATTATAATAATTTGTTGTGTTCACACGTCTTTCATTTTGTATTTTACTTTCCCGACTTTCCTCTCCCGTTTTACCCTTGTTTTATGATTAATTTATTTTAAGTTACGTCAATCAGATTATATGTTGTTATATTAATTAATTTAACAATGTTAATCATGATTAGGCAACATGAGACTTGAGGCATGATTATGCTTTTACTCTGATTTTTAGCAATAGCATCTGAATTATTTATTTAAAAAATTTTCTATTATATGCTTCAGCATCTTGTTCATATTTATGAGAAGTTTTTACGTGATCTTATAACTTTTAATTGCCGCGCATTTCGTTTCATCCGCGCTAAATCCAACGACAAACGTCTCACAATGAAAGTACCTAAGCAGCAATGGTCTTAAATGCATAATTAACGTATTCTATTCGCGTTCTCTCTCGCTCTTTTGCGATAAATGAGAGATTATAGTAAGCGTAGTTCTCGAACAATACTTGCTACTACTCGATACGCAGGACATATCCGTGGCAAAGAATCGAATCGGAAAGAGAACGCTATTAAGAACGAAATTTCATGTTTCTTGCTTTTTTCATGTAACGATTTTTTACGTCATGATTGGTAGATAGATCGAAGCGTCGGCATAGTAAGGTCTGTGAAGAAATCAGATTTCAAACAGAAATCTTATTTCAATAAGTAACTTTTGCAATTTTTTTTCTACAGATTATTAAATTAGGATCCGATATATTTTTTGTTTAGATATATTCTTTGTTTAGATTTTACAAAGTTTTCGTAGAAAAAAAAGTTCTCTTCTTTCTCTGTTTATAAATCTTTTTATTATATCATATGATTATTATCATTATATTAAAATTATTATAAATCTTTTTATGATTTTTTTTTTCTACAAAAATCATTAATTTCAATTTGTAAAGATCTTTTATCGTAATTTTTATTTTATATTTAGATATTTTGCTTTATAAAAAAAAAATTGTATTTCCCGAATTCAAGGTTTTTCTCGCTTCATAGAGAACTTAGAATTTACAATTCTTTCATTCTCTGCGTCTCTGCATATTTTTACGAAATATACGCAGATGTAAATCTCACGATATCCTTTACGTTATACTTTTGTGTCGCGTGGCATTGTCTTCCAAATTATTCTTTTCAACGGAGACTCACATGCGGAATGCTCGTCCGATGTTTTCGGTCTTTAAAGAAAGATAAGGGAGATGAATTATTAATCGCGCTGCATCGAGATAAACATGGAGATGAGAAAGTGCGAGAGCATCGATAGAGATAAGATGTTTGTTCCGCTATTAGCAATAGTTGTCGATTAATTACGTCGATGGTATCCGATTATAATATAATATAATTATATATATATATATATGTGTGTGTGTATGTATGTGTATACCTCGCGATGTACCGATCTTAATCGCGATGAAAGATACGTAATGGAAAACGACTAAGGCATAGAGATTAATTTCATTCAAAATAATTTCTCCTCTCTCTGACTCACTTGTGCCTTGCCCTCAATCATCCTTCGCTGTTCTGTATCCAGGTAATAATTCCTCTTTTCTAAATAATAAATATTTGATGTTCGATGTCCTTTCTACGAATTAAGAGACTACCAAATGACCGGTACACATTAAGGGAAGCGTTACTTGTTCACTCCGTTTACCGTAATGGCATTAGCTCATAATCGATAAATGTATACCGAATAATCCTACGATTTCGACATTCCTAAGACACCCAGAGCTGATAAATTAAAAATAAATTAATTGCAAGGCATTCGGATTGCAGACGCTCGCAAATCTTGCTCTTGAAAATACATTTGAAGCATTTGAGTGATTTAAAGTAACAAATACGTATTTGGAATCTACAATTAATACCTCCTCTTTGCCAGCTCTCACTCTGTAATCCAAAGCAAAATGACGCGAACGCGTGTTTATAAAAATCTCTCTTTTTAAATCGTAAAATTATCTTGCATAAATTTCGAGCTCGACAATGGAGCTCGCGAGATTTGAGAGCAGATCGATTGACATTTGTCGGATCGGATGCTTCATGACTCTCGCAAATTATGATAAAGAATACTACTCGAGCTATAGAGCGTTTGTTACTCTATGCTAATTAACGGGAATCACATCATATAGGGAATCGTGAAAGGTTGCCGTGACACGTGATGTCCTCGTTCGTGGGAGATAGGGATATTTGTGGAAGGTTCCGATAACGAGAATATGTTGAAAGTTAAAAAAAGTCTTCGCGTTATCGATTACGTTCATAGGAGCGTAAGGTGCAATACGTTGTACGCGGCGAGTGTTTAAAATACATCTTCCATTGCGATTGACTACAGCTTGTTGATTAACATCCGAATACAATATTCAGACCCGATATAATCACGTAATAAAATTTATCCTCGGCCGAAGAATGTCTTTTTGTGCCGCACTTTTGTTCCCACGGTGTGATCGTCACCGAACGCGTTTTTACACGGCGATTTATGAATTTATGCGGGAGTCAAGGGGAGGTCACTTGAAAACTGGAAAACAGTGCGCATCGATGCAAATGAATGATGCGAAGAAATTTCGAATGGAGGATATCTCGTGGCATACAATGGTAAAGTTACGACTGCTTCCATCTCGACGCATGGATCTCAACGCGCTGTCGCTCGAAGAAGATACTTCCGGAACCGTTTAAAATGAAGGAATCTATCGCGGAAATGATATTCATGCATTTAATTATGGCGAAGATCAATATATGCTATTGATATTAACGTGCTGGTGCGCCTGAACGATCTCCCGGTTCGGCAAGGCTAGTCGTATTTTTTTTTTTTGAGAATCGCGCGCTGAGCGTGAAACACGATCGATGCCGGCAATTTTAAGACTACTTGTAAAAGCCTGTAAAAGCCTGGATGTAATTTCTAGAGAACAGAATTAGAAAAGTATTGTTACCCGTTATGCGAATATCGATACCGTAATGCCCACTCTTGTATCCATACGATATATGATGATCCGTAAGTTATAATAACGATACTCTATAAATGGCTGTACTATTGTAAAATCAAAGATATAGCGTACAATATATACATAAAATTTAGTGTTGTAGGAGGCAAGCTGGTCAAAAGGCGATGTATTTATTCTTTTCTCCTTTCGTCACTTTCTTTCGGACTGACGTTTCGCTGAGAGAGATATCGAATATAACTTGACACATTTTTTTTTTTATTAATTAGTATCTTTTATTTATTTATTTTTTAAAACAATAATGGATGTTACATTAAAATATAATATACTATTCTATTATAATATTATATACTACTCCATTATAATATACAATCTATTATAATATAATATTCTATATTCTAATTATTTTGTCAATATGGCAAACAAGATAAAAATAATTTTGTTAATTTTGTATCATCTTTTATATAGAGACATTTTTGGGCACTTAAGTGGCCGATTGCGGTTTTTTTATATACGCTATTAGGAGGTAGTATCTCAATACTAATTCGTTGTTTTTGCTATCAAGCGGAGTCAAAACGTTCTGGCTTAATATTTCGCTAATCAGATTGTCCACGAATTCACTTTTCATGTTATCAGGTATTCTCTTTATAAAAGGATTAACGGCTAACACATGATCTGTAAAAACAAGTATGATATTTAAAAAATATCCAATTAAAAAAATAGAAACTTTTCTTTAAACCTTAATTAATTTTATTATGATTTAAATAACGCTTACGTATTATCAGTGACTAATAATTTGTTATATAATATTACTATTTAATAATACTTCATTAATTATTAATTTGAAATAATATTTATTAATATAGTTACTTTTTAAACTTTGATTGCTGTATTGATAACTTTTTTCCCTCTTACTGCAATGCAAAATTTCAAAGCCGATGTCTTCCAACATTTTTCGCAAACTGGCTCTCATATTTTTGCACATTTTTCTTTGAAAATATGGTACGTAACGTCGTGCGTCCTTAAAGAGGTAAACATTCAACAATTTTAATATTATCGTATATTAATGTGTATGTTTAATACACATTACTATGATACCTGAAGATAAAATTCATATCTTGGATTTTGCCCGAGACGCACGTATGCTTCGAATCCGCAATGAAAGCCAAGAAACATCACAAGCGCTTTTCCATTCGGACGTAACAATTTGTATATATTTTTGAAAGCCCGCCTAAAAAGTTAATAATTTAAGTTAATAATTTAATTAGAAAAATTATACAGGATGCATATTTTCTTAATCTTAATTGCTTATTAATATATTAATTGTTTAATCTTAATTGCTTATTAATATATCTATTAATAAGCATACACACACACACACACACACACACACACACACACACACACACACACACAAATATTTTCGTACAACTTCTTTCTAGTAAACATCAAAATTGATTACAAAAATTGTATTTCTAAAAGCTTTTCTCCTTCAATTGTTATCTACCAAAAGAAAATGTCAAAAGTACCATAAATCTTTAGACCAATGTAAACAATAAAAGGACGTCACATAATCGTATTGTCCGATTTGCTCCTTTGATATTCTTCCTTCGATATCCAGGATGATGTACGATAGTCGTTCGTCGTTGTTGTTCTGACGGGCGTAATTTACCATCGCTTGCGATATATCCGCACCTGTGAGACACGAGTGTAAGTTCACGAGGTCATCGTCGAAAGGAACCATGCACCATGCCAAATTTTCATTCATTCATGTACCTACTACTTCGACGTCGTGTGGCAATAGAGGCAATAACAAGTCCTTGGTAATGTCACCAGGGCCGGATCCAATATCGAGACATTTACCTTGCACCTTTGACAGCTCGGAGCTGAATTCCTCGATGATGTCCACGGCATCACGACGTTGCATGGTACTTCCTTCAACGTAGTCCTCGACCATCTCCATGGCGCACGATTAATGTGATCTGCGTGATTTGAATATTTCGTTAAATGTTAAGATCGAATCTAAATTATCGTATAATTTTGCGATTCTAATAAGCAGCTATTACGCAGGTATTACGCTGTCAAAGAATTGTTATGAAAAATTCGCAACTCAAAACCTCCTTTCTCAAAATGAACAACGAGAAGAGACATCTTGTAAAACAAAAAGATAATGTTAAATGATTATCTTATTTACCACGTTCTTCTTCTTTTTATTCTAAAATCTTCTTCGTAAACTCTAAAATGTCGATTATGAAGTAGTACGAGATGCTACCGTTCGATCTTATGGCCGAGACTTCTTCGTATCAGGAGTATCAAGGCTGGTGTAGGTGACAGCTCACATACTGGTCCGCTCCTATACTGCTGACTTTTTAACTTCGTCTTTGGTATTTATATTCGGCGACTCGGTACAAATGACTTGCTCTTCTCCCATTTTAGTCTTGTCTCCCTCCAAGATATTCTATTCTTTGTTGTTTATACTTCAATTCCCGAATTCATTTTTGTGGATCTGTTGTTATTATCTCGCTTCAAAACACTCCGAGAAACTATCTTTCTCATCGCGTTGATGTGTTCTACCATAATGCATTAATCTACTACATTTAATAAAAAATCAATGACGAGAGAGCACGGTATAACGAAAATTTAGTTTATTAAATATGTATAACCATCCTGTTAAAAAACTAAAATGAAAATTATAAATTAATTATTTTTGAAAAATAAAAATTATAAAACTGAAGTGAAAATTATATAATTAATTATTTTTTTTTTAATTCTCGCATATATCATAATGAGCTAGAGTGATTTTCAAATTGTTGACAGTTCAAATTGTTTAAACATATCTTAGAATCTTTGAAAGGTTCGAATTATTGGATCTCGAGATTCGAAACTGTTCGAATTGTTCTGTTATCTGACGTTTTCAAATATTAGTTTAAATTATACTTGTATTTAATAATCTTTAATACTTTTATGTTTACATATTGTTGACATTAGGAGCATACTGACCTAATTACAGATCGAAATGTTTATATGTACATATTTGTTTTATAATAATTTAAAAAAAACGTCAAAACGTCAAAAACGTCAAAAAATCCAATTCATTATTCCCTTTGGCTTATTTTTTAATTTACTGAGTCTATAAATCTTTTATATATCACAATCATAAATTATATTATCTTTATATTATATATAGTAGCTAATTTTAAAAAATAAGGAACATTTAGTAAGATTTGTAAAATATAGTACAAAGTATCCAGAGAGAAAAATATCCATACAAACCCCTAACAAGAATAGCAGAGCAACAGAGAATAGCGTGGAGCAACGTATGCACGACACGAATTTAGAAAATTTATTGCCATGTATTTTAGGAAATAAGCTTTTAAGCCGAAAGGAAACTATCAGCTGTGCCTCGATATTTATAGCTATTCTTAAGCAATTCTCAATTTTCTAAAAAAAAAAATCTAATCGCAATAATGGCATTATCATTATTAATACTTTTGTATTTACATCAAAATTAATTGCATATACAAATACGAAGAATACGTGGAAGGACACGTTCTTTTTTGTACAGCTGCAGATAATTTCTTTTTTTATTTTATCTTTCGCACAATTCGTGCTTTTCATTTGTGCTAATTGATGAGTCCATTTTTAATGAAGTTATTTTAATCGAATGATTACATCATCACGACTCTCAAAGCCCTGTATTTTCTGACTGTGAATTTTGAAAATGAAAATTCTGAATAAATATTAAACGTAATACACAATGGAACACAAGTAAATATATGATATAGATATCTTTATTTCGAATTTTCAAAATTTAATATTTATTCTTACTCCCAATATTTCCTCTATTATGCGCAGGCCTTTAATATATTTACTTCGAATGAATTATGTTATCTTTCAATCGATTTTGAAACTTTGATTTTTTTTAACGGATTGATGACGGATTAGGCCAAAGCACGTACTGTAACGAAAACAAGGAAATAGCGATACTGAGGGAAGCGTGTAAGACAAGTTTTAGGGCAAAAAGGCTTATCGCTAATAATCCGCGAGATCGGGATTGCGAGAATCCTTCCTGGATCCCACGAGCGAGGTATCCCGAAGGCCTTGAACCAGTCTTATCTTACGGTCGCATGTATTTGCCTTTTGGACATCGCCGTATTTGCGTATGCACGAGCACACTCTATACATGTCCACGAATAATACACACGGTTCCTAATCAAACACTCGTATTTCACGTAGAGGGGAGGATTCCTCTCCTTTTTATCTCACCCTTAATAACCCTTGAATCTTGTCTTGAATGGCTTTACTTGTCTATTAAAGGGATTTTATCTGGTCTCACAGAATCCCGTACGACGATTCTTGACGGATCATCCTCTATTCTCTCTAAAAATTTGATCGCATTGATTCTGAACGATCGCAGTTTTGAGTTCAAGTCGAGTCCTGCATATCGCGCTAACTTTCTCGATGCGCGTTCTCTACGAATTTTTTCCTAACGATGGACAATAAAATATAACGCTCGAGTCTCGTTACGTTGCGTTACGTTATGTCCTTCAGCTACCGTAAATCAGTTTGACGACGCCCATACGGAAAATATTTATGAAACTCGGCGGGTTCACCCGCTCTTCTCTGACGCCGTGATTCTCTCTCCATCTCTCTCGCCCTCTTTTTTCCTCTCTTTTCCCTCAGCCGTCTATCTCCATTTTCCTTACGCGAGGTAATGCAATATGCACTCGCGTCTCTTTCAAAGGAGATAACAAAAGGTCGCGCGGCACTCGCGTCCGCGTTCACGCATCACCATTCGGAGTTTATAGAAGCTCGGAAGTGATCTGCAAAGAAAGCGGAGTGGGAGATAGAAAAAGATACGTCTTGTTGGGTTCAGCTGCAACCAGCAGTCCGATGCTGTCGCCACGTGTCATTTTCGTCGCGCTCGATCAGATTACGCGTCACCTACGCGCTCGAAGACCTCCTCGTTGTAAATTAACGACCGCCGAATTGATGTCGCACGTCTTTTTATATAAAAAGAGTGAATTTACTTGATTGTCGCATGACATGTAGCACATGTAGACCGAGAAAATCACGGATAAGAGAAAAGACAGAACGGGATGAAATGTACGTGAAATGAAAACGAATCAACGTGGTTCGGTTATTATCGCGACTTGATGGAACGCGGACAGATCCGTGCATGGTGCAATGTTCCCGGTTCCTCTAATCTTTTATCCCGGCAGATTTTTACAATGGCGCCGCGCAATGTTCTCCGGAAATGGAAGGCGCTTACGCGGCGGATCGGACAGGTGTGAGCCGCGCGCGCGTTGTAGGTCGTCGAGTCGATGGAGGATTTACCGTAGCGTTTTCGATCTCCTTCGCTCGCGCTCGCGTTAAAACCACAAGCATCCGATACTCGATCGAGCCCTTGCGAAAGGGAAACGGGGGGAGGCGGAGGACAGGAGGCGGAAGTGAAGCTCTCCTCGGGAAAAGATTGCGTGCGAGGACGTGGCCGGGCAAAAATTGCCCGGGCCAACGTTGGGGAACTGCAGCGCGCGGCCGTCGAATTTTTTCTGGATTAATGCCTCGGCCTTAATTATCGACGCGTTCGCGACGCGTTACGTCGTACCTTCCGACACGTCCGTCTGTATTTTTGCCGTTATTCGTCACAGCCGAAAGATTTGATCGCGCCGAACGCCGGAAAAAGAACGAACGGGGTGAAAGTCGCTGATGAACGTAGGCCGCCTCTATCTCGAGATTATCTTCTCTCGCGGACTGTGTCGCTAATAACGGAAAGAGGATCGGAGATTCTATGGTGTCTCGATCCGTTACTGCCGGATGCGGTCCGAGGAAGGGTACATCCCTCCCCCCCCCCTCTTCTTCCTACCGTCCGCCACCCCTTTCCTTTTCCACCTTCGTCTAGTCTCTTTGCCTAAATCCTTCGGTCGGATCCGTGTGTATCGAGTGGGTGGGGTACGGCCGAGAACGAAGGGCTTTGATAAATGACTGACGCGGAAAAAAATCCGCGTCGATACGTCTTGCTCAAGGAGATGCGCGCGCGAGGGAAAAAGAGGGAGCGAAAGAGAGAGAAAGAGACAGAGGGAGAAAGATAGAGAAAGGGAGAAAGAGACGATGATGGAAGAAGGGAGAGAAAAAGGGACGGATGAGGGCGAGAAAAAGCCGTCGGTTCGTTCCCGCGGTCCACCGAGATGTAGCTATCCTATATATCTCGTGCGCGCGATCTGCATTCCCTTCGCCCGCTCGTTTATTAAAACCAGTCGAACAACGCGCCGCGAAATTCGCAGATCGATCCGCGTAGAGAGTAGAAACATTGCCGCGTAGAGTATCGGGAGAGATTTTACGCTTCCGAAAATTCATTAATCTCCCGTCGCGCGCGCGCGCCGCGCCGCGCGCGGTGTCGAGTTTAATCGCGGCAATTTAAGTTTCTCTGCGCGTATCGTGAATACAAACGACGCGCATATTTTCGCGACGGCGAACGCGCAAGGAGTCGCGGTTTTCGGCAAATCGTGAGAATTCGCGAGACCGATCGAACTTCATTCCATTTGCTGCATTTCGAGCGTCTCTCCCTCGAGACGATTTTTCTCCTTTGATCATGCGAGACCCCGTCTATTTGCGGAAAGTATTATTACGACACGGGTGTACGGGATATCTCCGTCGAGGGACGGTCCTTTCGCGGATGCGTGCTTTATCGGAAAACACTGAGTGAGATATATGGAGAGATTATGCGAGATGGCGTTTCGGAGTCGAACAGGCCGCTATTCTCCGCTCCGTCAATTATGCTAATTTCGATTGCGGCGAGATTAATGGAAGAAGGCGGCGTCTCGGCTCCGAACGCTTCGCGTACCCTTTCTCCCCCCTCTCTCTCTCTCTCTCTCTCTCTCTCTCTCTCTCACTCACTCTTTCTCTCTTCCTCATTCTCACGAACGGTCGGTCGGTGGGAGCATGACGTTCTTTCCGCACTCGGCCGACCGTGCATAATGCACTCGACTTGCAATTATTGCAGATCCATCCTCGGTCGGTTTCAATCCCGCAGCGGCGTTCTCTCGTCCTCCCGGAGAACGCGGTCAGACAAGCTCGCGCTTTACTGGTGGATGAACCGCGATTCTAACACGCAGCAATCAGCTTTTATGAAAGGAAAATAGAAAAAAAAAAAAAAAACGATATTCCCTCATCAAATAATATTCTAGATTATTTCCGACTAAAAGAGGTGGATGCAACAAATGGGATGCGTACGTCCCTCACACGGATAGAGACGAAGAGAGACTTAATTGCACGATGAGAGTATGGGATTGAGTTCCCGGCCTTCGTGGAAACTGGGAAGGATTTTGTTGAGGCGTGCATACGTGTGTGCGTACTCGCGAAAGATATCGAGTGACGGAGACGACTGGCTGGGATTCCTGGCGGAATGTATCGGAAACTGGAAGACTCGCATGGGTGTTTTCAAGGGAGAAAAGGGGTATAGGGGGAGGGGAGAAGTGGGGGTTTGGAAGGAGAGAGTGGCGGGAGGCGCAGATACTCTCGGAAGAGCGGAGAGTGGCAGAGACGGGTGAGAGAGAAGAGAAGAGAAGAGAAGAGAAGCGAAGAGAAGGGAAGAGAAGAGAAGAGAAGAGAAGAGAAGAGGCAGAGGCTTGCCGGCGACACAGGCACATCAATAATACATGTCGTCTGCCGCTTGCTCCACCTCTTGCCCCCTTTCGTTGTCTTCCATGATCTCCGAAGCTTATAACTGGCTCTGACGCAAGTAACCTCTCTTACCCTCTCGCTCTCTCCCTCTCTCCCAACTCGTCTCTCTTCCTTTTACGATGACCGATTTTTTTTTCCACTGCGCTTTTAACCCTCGGGAGTACGATTGATTTTATTTCTGCGTCGAACTAATCGATGACGCCGCAGATAGCATTTATCGGAATCGACGATGACACTTTTCTGGAATGAGATGATCTGGGATTTTTCTTTAAAAAAATTAAATTTCAGCTAAAATTGCAGCTTGTAAAGAAATATAAAGAAATTAAAATTGGATATCTTTGCGTTCGCGTAAATATTCTCAGAGACGAAAACTCATGCGTTATATACCTATTCTTTTACAATTGGTTATATCTATTCTTTTGCATTAGCAATGCAATAAGTTTGAGCGAGAATTCACCTTAGGATTCCGCTCAGGGATATTCTGGAAACGCGAAACGCTTTTGCGAGGTAAACGTGATGACGGAGCGAAGGGGATTTATCTCCTTGCAGCTCTTCGCGGAGCTCCCAATCCCCGTCGTTTTCTTTCTCTCTTTCCATTTTTATTAAAATGCCGGTGAGGAAGAGAAAAAGAAAGAGAGAGAAAGAGAGAAAGCGATCTGCTCGCGCAAAATATGAAAATCCATACAGTCGCGAGGAGAAAATATCCGTCATTTAAAATGGATGGATTTAGGTGGATATAAAAGTGGAGGGGTGGAAGAAGAAACCGGTGGTAGCGCGAGGGTGGCACCTACTTCGGTCCAGGCCGGAGGAGGGGGAGGGTGGCCCGAGGGTGAATGAGGGGGTGAAGGCGGGGGCAACTACTGAAAGTCGACGGTGGTGGCGGCGGCGGCGGCGGCGGCGGCGGCGGCGGCAGAGGTGGAGATGGTGGTGGCGGCGGCGGTGGTTGCCGGTGGTGTTGGAGATTTAAGGGAGACATTTTAAATGGATGGTTCCCTCGGAGAACCCGGGGCCTCCGGTATTATCCAATAGCGTAGCTCGTCTCTCGTACCCTCGCGTTTCTCCGCAAGAATTCGCGAGAAAGCAAGAAAGAAGGAAGCGCGAGGATGAAAAGGAGGCGCCCACCCTCCCGCCGTATGCTCTTTCGCGTAGGACGCTGCAGGGCGATATTTAACCCTTAACGTAACTCTTGCGTGAGGTATCTGTAAACGCGTCGTTCGCTTTACGCAATTACGCAACGTGAAAAGCGTTACTCGAAGAAAAGCCGGCTTAATTGGAAACGATCGAGATCAAAACGCGTGAAATTTTATTTATGTACTTCAATAACTTTAAATGATTTCTTTGATACTTATTTATCAATCCTCATTTTTCACTTATTCTTCATTCGCATTTTGCATTCGCCATTTACAAATGGACAATAAAATATAAATAATAAATGAGACAAACGGTTTTTAAACAAATTTATAACTCGTATGATTACTGTATCGGTAAAAATTATTAGTCTGCTGATCAAATCTGCGGGGTGGGGGGGATCAAATCTGCGAGTGATAATACACGTTTATACCTCAGCGATATTTTGCTGGATTGTATCGCGAGGTACCGCTCCATCTCTTTAAGAAGCCTTTGTTTTCGGGATCGATAGGGAACGAAATCGCATTCGACACCTCTAGCATCTCATGTCTCGCATAGAATCTCATTCGAGAAATCTATCCCACGGAAATATGACGCTTCTGTGGCCAGAATAATTTCGTACGCGCATCGCGTCGCGTATCGCGCATCTAAATTATTTAATGGGCGATACGCCCATTATTAAGAGTCGCCTTTTCTTGCGTATTGTTGCGACGCCCGAGAGACACGCGATGCCGACCGAAATGGATTCCAAGGCGATGCAACCGCGTCCGCGTTGTAACATCGAGCTTTACTCCCGATATAACTTGGGATTAATGGCTACCGTTCCTGTAGCGGTCCTTCAGGATCATGCCCGTCCGTTAATCCCGAACTCGATAACCTCCTGGCAGGATCTTCGTCTTCACGGAAGCTACACGATGTCTCGTCATTGATCCTTCGTATTCAGTTGAAGAGGGACATTTTTTTATATATATTTTTATGTATTTTAATGCGGGTTTTCTGTAATTTTAATTTAAAGAAATTGCATTAATTTTTACTGTTGAGAGAATATATAATCTTATGATGAGATATTCGCCTTTCTTTGCTCGAAAATGAGGGCGATGCTGATCAAATAGAAAAATAGAAAAAAATAAATTTTTCATAAAAAGTTATGTTTTCGTTCACCAGTATATAAAAATAGAATTCCTCGCCGTAAGATCTCTTTTAGGGTGGCGACCTATCCAGATTCGCTCCGTTTTCGCGAAAGGAGGAAAAACACGGCGGATACGACCAATCGCGATTCGGCAGTTATCACGACCAATCGTCGAGTTTCCAGCATTCGGATGTGACTGCGGCCAGGTGGAGGTGGGTGTATGGATGGGGGTCGAATCCCGCGACGAGGGCCGGCGGGTACCGGGAAAGCGAGCGATCCTGCGCGATTTGCCAGGAGTTTCCCGAATTCGTTTCCACGGACCGGAAGTCGGTGTCGTATTTGCGCTTTCCATTGGGTTTCCGAGTGTCGTCTGGGGCCAATGGCACGGCGAAATGCCGACTGTCGGTGTCGCTGTGTGGGTTTCCAGAGGGATAGGTTACGCCCCGCGCGGCGCATACGTATACGCGCGAGCGAGTAGTGGTACGAATGGAGAGAGATAAAGGGAGTGAGAGAGGGACGGGTAAATCCCGGCGGAAAGAGACGGGGAATTTCGCAGCGGGATCTCTCGCCGTCTCTGCGCGTCTGTCTGTGTGTTCGTTCTCTTTCCTCCGGCAACGACCGTGCCTCTGCATCCGTGAGGGAAAGAGGGATTTCTCCCTCTCTCTATGCCGGTGAGCGCGTTCGTACGTACACCCGCGCGTATATATACATACATACATACATACATACATACATACACATATATATATATATATATATATATATATATATATATTATATATATATATATATATGTATATATTTGCGCGCAGCTTGGATCTATATAGTTTTGTGAGAGAGAGGGAGGGGAGAGAGAGAGAGAGAGAGAGAGAGAGAGAGAGAGAGAGAGAGAGAGAGAGAGAGGACTAAGGAGTGAGAAAGAGAGATAGATGGAGAAAGCACCGAGGAGATCGAGGGACGCCTTGCTTCGATCCGAGAAAGAGACGCCAACAGAGAGTCGGAGAGTCCTGGGTTCGATCCCACAAGGAGGTAGACACTCGGCGGCACTTAAACCCTCCGTGTCCTCCCTCCCGCCGTCCTTCTCCGCCAAGCTCCTCGACGCAATCCCCTCGCCGCCTTGCCATCGCAAACCTCCGATCCGACCTTCCTCATCCTCTCCTCTCGGTCGTTCCGTCTCTCTATTTCGCCCACTCTCGCTCCGTTCGCCTTGCACCTGATATATATTGCTCCTCTTTCTCCCTTTCTCTCCCGCCCTCCGTCACTATTCTCTCCGCACCGGCGTTCTCTACGAGTTTCTCTTCCCACACTGGGTGGGAGGGAACCCTACCTTCAGGAGCGCGAAGCTAAGGCTGCCCGAGGATCGTCAAGGGTGGTTGGAGGATTTTTTTGTTACTGCCGGCAGATGCTGTGCTTCGTGAAACGCGGCGAAGAACGACGCGACGAAGATATGGAGAAGGAAAGAGAGAGAGAGAGAGAGAGAGAGCGGAGGGGGTGGTCGGGGGTGGCCGCGGGCAGATTGGCAGCGAGAGGGACGAGAGGTCCGGTGTGGAAGGTCGGAGGAAGTGGAACGGGGGAAAAAGCTCGGCACGAAGCACGATATTTCCCTCACGGAGAGCGGTCACTTTTTACCTCGCCTCTTTCGAAGAGTGCTCCGACTGGAGCGTCGAGAAAGAAATTTCGTTTTTCTTGCTCGGTGGAAGTAACGCCGGGGCGCGCGCATACACACGCCATACATCTCGTGCGGGGCTACTTCTCACAGCCACCTCCAAAGAGATATATCTTCAATCAGTTACTTCCCTTGCGAGTAACGAGATGATAATCCAAGAAAATTTTTGGCATTCTCTTGGTCGCTCCATTGCATAATTCTAATTTTTTTTCAACGCCAATCAAATTAAATTCATCTTCTATTGAATAAAGTTTTTATCAATCCATTCTTTTCTATCATTTCAGATGACAAATATATTTTTTATGTTTAAAAAGTAAAATTAAAAAAAAAAGACTAAAGTAAGACTCTCGTTTTTAATAGTGTTCTGAAAGTAAGATTTTAAGCGAACCTGCGTTCTTTGAATCTTTCAATTGGGATTCAATTTTTGATCTAATTAGTCTAAAGCCAGTCGCGCTTATTCTAGTCTGGTACTAGGCATGCTGATGGTCGAGACACGCTTGCGACGCAAGCAGTCGATAGGACGTTGCGCATTGACACTCGGGTGGAGCGACGATTTAATCGAATTACGGCGGCGTTGCCGCATCACAGATAATCGTTATTAAATTATCGAAGTTATACGTGGTGGCGACGACGCGGGCGCGCGTTCTTTAATGGCGCAGCCAACGGGGCTGCCTTCTCGGTCGCAATTAAAACGTTCGTTACGGTCAATCGACGCGACGGTCCGTTTATTTTTATAAGTCAAGGTTACCGTAACACACCTGTGTTACGCCTCTCGGCGGGAGGTTCGAGGGGAACGAGAGAGCGGAGTCACGCCGAGACGAACCGTTTGGCGTTGACATTTTACTCGCGCTCCCATAACCGCGGGGCGCTCGTACGACGCGTCGTTAAAAACGAGCTAATTGGTTTCATCAAAGCGCCCGCTAGGTCGCAAGGGGTAAAACGGCGCCGCGGCACCATGAGGCAAGCCGAAGCCGATTCTACTTTCACGCTATTTTCCGAGGAAATATTTTCACAAAATGAAAATTAGAGGTAGAGAGAGAGAGAGAGAGAGAGAGAGAGAGAGAGAGAGAGAGAGAGAGAGAGAGAGAGAGAGACTTATCGAACCATCCGGCTATTTTTTAACCGGTGGTTTTCTTTCATCCTGTTTCCTCGCGAACAATCTACTTTCGTCTTACTTTCTTGTCGGAGCAAAGCGATTTCTTCTTCTCGATCACTACATCCGAAAAAAGATTAACATAACATGTTTGTATCATTCCGCAGAGGTATTTTAAATAGATTTCAAAATCATAACATCACAGTCATATATTTTCTTTATTTGTATTTATTTGTCAAATTTATTTTTAAATCTCCAAACAGCAACCACCGCCACGACGACGACGACGACGACGACGACGACGACGACGACGACGGTGACGACGACGACGGTGACGACGATGACGATATGGTCGAGGCGGCTGAGTTACGATATAAAGAGAGGCAGCGGTGGTCGAGGGAGGGTGAGAAAGTGCGGGTTAAAACCCTTTAGTCTGGACCACAAGCAGGACCAGTGAACGGACCCGCGCTCGTCGCAGCGCTCTGTTTCCCAACGTTTTAACGCAAAAGACGAAAAATAAATTTGCCACTGTGCAACTAGAGCTGGAAGCGAGAGCTGGTCGTTCGCGCGCTTCAAGATTTTTGCGCGACGCTAATTTGCATTGCAAAACGCGGGCCTCCGATTATCGACCTAGTTAATCCGCTTCGAGATGTAAAGAAGATTACAAGATATATAAAATAATGTTTACCCTATGTTTCTTAATTCTTCCATCGAAAAAAAGAAAGGAAGGAAATCGAACTCGTAAAGGGAGGAAACTATGAGAATCGCGAATAATAAAATCGAATGAGTCAACGTGTGTGTCGATCGGTACCCGCGAATTCTTCGTAATGCGATGGCGGTGAAGGGGGAGAATAACGGGTGGTGCAGCGGAAGAAAGACGCGAAAAGAAAAATGCAAGTGGCGGCGAGAGGGTTGAAAAGGAGGGGATTCCTCTTCCGGGAGGGAGAGAGAAAGAGAGGCATCCTCCCTCTACCGCCACCTCAGCCGGCAATGACAGATACAAATAAACGATCCGATGAATTCGCGCAAGCGCCCCCCGTAACTACGACTACGACGACCACCCTCTCCTCGACTTCGTGCTCGTTCGCGGCGGAGATCGAGGTAGGTAGGATAGGTGGCTTCGCGGAGGCAGCCGAGGGCCCACCACTACCTTGGGTGGAGCCTGACGGTTGACGTCATCAGACGTACAGACAAACGGCACAGACGTAGAAACCAATGCGCGCCACGGTGGTGGCCCAGGTGGCTGCTTTACGTCTGCGTACAAATAATACGGCCGCCGTCGTACGCCCCCGCCTGGAGAACCGCCTCTCTCCGTTTCTCTCTCTCTTTCGCGGGGGAGACACAGGGTCTCCGGTCCCGCCTGACAGGCGACTGCCATTGCTCGTTGCCCTGAGAGAGAATCTAGAATTATGGGTACGTCCTTACGCTCCCCTCGGGGTACCTGCGATTTCTCCGTCAGAAATCGTCGAATCTCTCAAGATGGCGACTCGCGAGTAAGGGCGGCGGTTTTTATCGCAAATCATCCTGTATACAATAATTCAGTAGATGAAAATAATCCCGAGCAATTCGGAGAAATTTTTATATAAATTACTTTCCCATTTTTATCAGTTGGCATATCTCGAGAGTTATATTATATCTTTTGCGTTATCATCTAGATTTCTTCATTCAATCATAAATTTGCAAAGAACTGGAAGTCTGAATTAAAAAAAGTGATCGAGAATGAGACGACAGAGCCGAGATTGATTAAATTCTCCTCTCGAGATTGCGGTCGATGAAGAGCCCAGTTTTGACGCGGTAGCGAACGCAAAAGTGAATTCTTAACTCGTTATCCCCGACCTTTCTAACTCCTGTCGTGGTTGCGAGAGCCGAGAGAACCTGGTAGCGTCGATAGCACCGCGCGTACGGACGTACGGTAGAATAATGTGGTCGTTGGGAAGTTGTATCGGGACCTAGTGTCACGACCGCAGCAGCAGCAGCAGCAGCAGTAGCAGCAGTAGCAGCAGCAGCAGTAACAGCAGCAGTAGCAGCAGCAGCGGGGTGGACCTCTGCGGGAAAAGGGAGAGCAGGGCAAGGGGGTCGGGTCGGTGGGTAACACCGTGGCGATGCTTGCGGAGAGAGAGAATAGAGGGAATACGGCAGATAGAGGTAGCTTGGAGTCGAGTGCCCGGGGCTGAATCGACCGGGCTACACACAGAGCACACCCCAAGCCGAGGTCCCTCTCTTACCCTCTCCCACCCCTCCCTCCTTCCCGCGCTCTCTTTTCCTTCCCTCTCTCTCTCTCTCTCTCTCTCTCTCTCTCTCTCTCTCTCTCTCTCTCTCTCTCTCTTTCTCTCTCTAGCCGCGTATCTTCCGTATGCGCGTTGCTCTCCATCGTCGCTTCTTCTTCTCTCTCTCTCCCTCTTCAATCCTCGATGAAATTCTCGCTTCCTCCTCCGCTTCCTCCTCCCAGTCCCGCTTTTTCTCTTGCCGCTTTCCGTTCCATTCGCTTTCTCGGTGTTACTCCGAGTGGCGTTGGTCCTCTCGCGACAACCACCGGCGTTGCCTACCGTCGTCGTTGTCGTCGTCGTTGTCGTCGGCGACGTCGCTCGACCGCCATCCCTCCCTGCCTGGCTGACTCGTTCTCTCTGTCAACCACCCACCTCGTCGTAGTCTCGTCGTAGCCTGCCTCACCTCCACCACCCTCCGCGAGGTGGCCACCCTCCGCCGCCCGCCGACGTGTCCGCCTCTCGTGTCGCGAGCGAGAGCCACCCAATGGCAAATGCAACCAACAAATCGAGAAGAGGACAGAAATGGAGAGAGCGACCGTATGTCTCTCTCCTCGTTTTCTTTTTCTATTTTCCTTCATCTCTTCAGCACCTTCTCTGCTTTACGCATAGCTGTCTTCGATCTTCGCCTCTTTCCCTTTTTCCTCTCTCTTTCTCTTTCCTCTGAATTCCTCCGTTCTCCGTCTTCCTTCTTCTCGACCTTTATGTATATGTTTCCTTCAACGCGACCGACGTGTCGTGAACTTTGTGCTCCAGTTGCCGGCACGCCGGAATTTTGATTCGCCATCACGTGCGTCATGCACTTCTATCTGTGGCTCCGTCGACTTTCCTACTCATCCAACTTAACAACGCGATACCGAAAATATTCTTGTTTTTGATTTTTTTTATCATGCATAATATTCTGAATTACTATAAATTTTCTAGATTATTATAAAGGACCGCGTGGTGTGTGAAACGAAATGCGAGACGTCCATGTGGATCATCATATCCTCTCGCGATTCGGACATCGAGAAACAACTCTTGGAGAGATCCGCGCCCCATCGATTAGGCGCATATCCGATTTCGGAAAATTCGCTTAGATCGCAGGATAGGCGCTCGAGTGCATGTTATCCCGTTGAGCACTCAACGGGGCCGAAAAGCGGCTCTTCGCGCGGGGACCTCACGAGTTCGTTTCCTCGTTCGGGGGAGAGAGAGGGTTGTCCGCGCTCCCTCCCTCCTCCCTCTCAATCGACTGCCTATTTACCCGCCAAACAACGGGCGCGCGGCGCAAACGATAGCCTCCTCTTTCAGATTCACCCTTTTGAGCCCACTCTCATCCGGCGCCTCGCGCGCCTCAAATATTCCGCTGGGACAAAAACGATCTCATTCCCATCTCAATCTATATTCGCACGTCCAACACACTCGAGATTATGAATGCGTGGGGTTAATGAAACCCGGGGAAGGCGTCTGCCTTTGCATCACCGTGCAACAACCGTCGCCGCTGACCACACCACCACCCCCTGTCTCTCGGTCTACGCTCGCCATCTCCTCAAGTCTTCGAGAATATATGTAGGCGGGAGGAAAGAGAAGAGTATCTCATTCTCCACACCCACGCGCCGTTTCTTTCTCCGTGACATTCTCCGTGTCGTATTGCACCGGTTTCCGGGTGCTCGTCTCCGGGATGCAAACACCTCGTGCGTCTTTATTTTTTAAAGAGACCACACCGCGTGGCTGACGTGTCGTGTATCATCACTCGAGAGATGCTACGAGAGGTGTGAGGAGGCGTCTCTTCGCTCCGAGCAACACTAGGACTTGTGACTTGTTTTTGAGACACACAGGTTCTTTCAGAATGGATTGATGATATTTTTAGGAAATATAATTTTTCTCTTTGAGAAAATCAAAATCCTGAGTTTTGAGGCACTGATATTCTTTCGACAAAAAAGTTTTAGCGAATTAAGTTCCCTACAGACAAAAGTGATAAATTTGTATTTTAATAAAATTTGTCTATAACATACTCTTTATATTTGCCTTTATAATTTATCAAGAAATTGATAAATATATAAAACAACGCTATAACAATAATATATTTTGCACCGCATTCACGTCAAAAAAGACCTCTACAATTATTTCATTGCGTATCGACCGAGTCCCATTTGGTTGCTTCGCGCCATTCCTCTCCAGATGCCTCCACGTACAACGATGGAAAGATTTTCATTTGTCAACTTTGAAAATTTCTCGTGTGATTTTTATCGAAACACACCCCCAAACCGCAGTTGATTAAGCAAACATTTAACATTTTGACATTTGATTTTTTTTATCTATCCCTGTCTCCCTAAAAAAAAATTCCTAAAAAAAATTGCTTCTGTTACATTTGAACTTTATAACTTGAACTTTGCGATTTGAACTTTATTTAATTCAATAACATTTTTATCGAAGTAAACTCTCCGCGTTCGAATGTCGAGGAATTTACTTTACGCGAAGGTCGAGAGCAATCTGCTGCTGCTGATCTGAAAAAAGGAGAATTCGTGGCGCCTCGCAACGTGTGCTGCTTATTCCATAAATGGAATAAGCGCCGTAAATGAAAATCGAGTGCTGCGCGAACCGAGAGAGTTGAAACAATCGTGTCCTATAATTCGTCTTTCCTGCCGTAAATTATTTTGCAAAAAGAGACGTGGGATCGCGAGGGAAGTGACGGCTGGTGGAGAGGGGAGGGGGAGGGGGAGGTGGATGGGAGACGCAGGGGGCATGGGGTACTCGCGGTTGCGGTAACGCCGTTATTATATACGTACGAAATGGACGTTGGGGCGTGCGGGGGGGGGGGGAATAAAATGGATGGAAAGTGAAGTAAGGTCATAAAGGTTTTTATTCCGAGGTGTTATCCTCGAAGTAATGCCCGTAGTAAACCACGGGAGCCCCGGGGATACCCTATCGATACCGGGCGAAGAACCTTCTTCTGAGGCTCTGTGTACCTCTTATAGGCCCTATGGAACATGGGGATAGAGACCTTGCATTACCGTGACTTACACGCAGTTACGCCGTCCCTCTTCGCGCCTTTTCTTAGCAAGAGAAATATCTTTGTCGTCGATCGGCGCGATATTTATTTTAGACACAACGAGGACGGCGTGGCGCGTCGAAAAAGGGAGATCGCGCAAGAACGTTGCGATCACTTCCGTTGCACGCACGCATGCGCATCCCAAATTAATTTCATTTATTTTTCTTTTCTATTCTTTCTATTAGATAAAATTTATTCTTCTTTAAAGAAGAAATTTATTCTTCTTTAAAGAAGATTAAAAAAAAGAATTCGTCCGCATTCAACGTTCACGTCGGATAATCGCGGGTTAACGGTTCCCGCACGAAACTTTTGTGAAATTATATTTTCTTATTTCGCTGAGGGTAACAGGATTTTACTCTTTTCGCTTTTATTTACAGAGCTTATGATGACTCGTCGGTGTGTTTCCTCGAGTGGAATCGATTCTTACATCGAATACATTTGATACGTTTGCCGAGCTCCCTCTCCCGCAGGCGGATGGAGCTCGTCCTGGAATACAAAAATAATGAGGGCCGAGTGTTTTGGTTCGATTAGACGACATCGATTTTTATCGTGGCCCCAGAGCCCTCGGCTTCTTCTCCGTCGATGGGGGCTTCTCTAGCGGCTATGCAAATAACAACGGGGGAGGTGAAAAAAATTACGCCAAAGTGCTAAACGATCGGCGAGGAGGGCGAGCGACGTGCGCGTGTCACGACGTATGCGCGCGCGCGCGCGCGCGTGTGTGTGTGTGTGTGTGTGTGTGTATGTAGGAAAACGCGCGAGCATGTCGCACAGGGCCACCTTATGTCGAGTGGGTGACTTCGAACGGCAGAGGGTGCGGGATTTTCAGGTCGGTATGCAAATAAGCCACTCCCGGATGTCTCAGGGGTTCGATTCGGTTTAAAGTTATTGCTCGTGTCGGCCGGAATCATCGTCGTTGGCGAATCGTTGCCGACGGCACGTTGCCGGCACCAACACACGCTGCACGACGAAAGAAAGCGATTTAGATTATTGTTGACGGCGCAATTTTTGTAACGATGCGTATGCTACGCCGAAGGATTGGCACGCGAGAAAGAAGAATACTCGAGATGTGTTTCCGAGGCTCGTGGATCTGCTCGCCGATAGGCGCGATACATCGCGCATATCTCGCTTGTACTCCGCTCGAGCGAGATGCTCGCGCGTGTGACGTAAGGGAGCAAGACGATCGGAACTAATTACAAGATAAATGGATGCCGTGTCGAGTCGAGAGTCTACGAGAGATAAGAGAGGACGAGGAAAAAGTCGGAAAGAGAGAGAGAGAGAGAGAGAGAGAGAGAGAGAGAGAGAGAGAGAGAGACGGAAGGGGTGAACAGATCCTTGAATGGTGATCAATGACTGGCCAGATGAAAAGGCTGGTATCGTCATTTAATGTTTCTAATCGCCGACGTTAGTTGCTTCATTCAGCCCATCAAAATCGCCTTAGAAATTAAATTACCTAATTCAATTATCCGATTCCACTCGTCTATGGTGTATACCGCAAAATAATTGACTACTTCGAATTGAAAACTAACTTTACTTTATCGCTTCCAATCGCTCGTTTGGAGGTAGTTGCTCTTATCCTATCCCGATTGTGCCAATCATTCGATCGCGAACATATATTTTTAAGAATTTATGATCTTTCTCTCTCTTCTTTCTCCGCGCTCGGAACACGCGGCGCTTTCTTAATTTTTTACTCGACCGACGCGAACGAAGGGAACAAATTTAAGAGAAAGGACACGCGATACCGCGCTGATTAGCGCCGTCTCGTAGCTAATCCCTTATAGCAGCACCCTCTGCGGCCTGTAAATGAATATTGATTACCGAGATGGCCCGTCGCGTCGGAAAGAATCGTATCTCGAAACCGCAAGCGAGTGCCTCTAAATGGGAAATCAAACGGAGCGATCTCCGTCCGCCGGCGTTGACGTCGTCGCTGCGCCCGATAATGAATAAAAATTATAATTACGTTTCTCATCGTCGTTGGGAGGGGAGAGGAGAAAAAAAGGTAGTTAATCAATCACGACTGAGGGACCCCGAGACGTCTTTCCCATCGTCGTCGGTCGCCCCTTGCCGATGCCAGCCCTCCTTACAGGTTTGCTCGACGAATGCCATTCGCGGATCGCGAGAGATTCACAAAGCTCCGCGAATAAATTATAAATTCACGTTCGTGCGATTTAATCCGCTCGTCGCTCTACAGACTTTTCCACGTGTAAGGATTTATGGGAGTTATTTATTCAAAGTTTTATTAAAATTCCGTTTATCGCGGTGAAATTAAGAATGAAGTAATCAATATAATGTATAATTATATACGCACATAATAAGAAATGTAAGAATGAAAGTAATTAAATATAATTCTTTGTTGTTTAAAATAAAATAATTAAATCACAAATATGCGTTTAAAAAAGGAAATTGATCATACGTCGTCTTTTCTTTATTCCGATCATAAAATATCGCGTAATCCGTTCTTTAACGTGTTCTTTTAACCATTAAAAATGTATTACGGTCACTGATTTCGACATCTCTGTTGCGCTGCAAGACGCGTAGAGCGCGGAATAGTTTGAAAATTTTAATTCGCGTGACTTGACAAGCGTGAGAATGAAGCTGATTTACGCTCCGGGACGTCGAATTTACATATCGCTATCAATAAGACGGTTAAGGCCGCGCGAGGATAAGGAGGTGGGGGGTGTGGATGCAGCTAGCGGGAGGGAGGTGTTCTCCGCCGATGCGAGCTGGCGTTCTTCTGCGAGCAGGGATAAGGAGGCGAGCGAAACGAAGAATATGCAAACAACCGCGTTACACGCATCGCTCACCGCGCATCAAACGTTTATCGCGTGAAGCCATAAGAGAGCAGTTGGCACGGATGATTCATGGTGGCTGAAGAGCGGCGGCGACAGAGAGAAAGGAGGGAAAAGGACGGGAGCGCGTGACAGGACGGAAAAGGGAATGGGGGGGAGGGTGGTGGCTGCAGGAGAGAAGCTACCGACTGTATATACCTACATCATGCAAATGGTTCCAATCATAAGCGAAGTCTATAATCGATCTATAAATCTGCTTACCGGGAGGAAAGGATCCGGGGAGTTACGCGTCACGACTCGCGGGGGGTTGCTCTTGCCTTTACCAACACCACCGTAGCTCCGTGCTTACGCACTTGCTAACGGCGGGGTACACACCACCGTAGACAAATGTATCTTGTTAGCATGCCATTTGTATGCATGGAGTTTTGTACTTTCTCTCGCTCTCGATTTTCCCCTCTCGCTCTCTTTCGTCGGAACTCACTTAGACGCCTCACGTACGGGCGTTTAGCGATTGACTCCGCTGGAAAATCGAATGGCACTCGTACACGTTCGGTTGATGTCGTTTCCTGAGGCTGTTAATGGTGGATTCGGCAATCGTCTGCCAAGCGAAAGCGAAATCGATGTTTTGAGGAACAAAAACGATTAGATTACGCTATATAAAAAGTAATACGTAAAAAGGAAATCTATTTCAATCTGATACTTTATTATTTCTAGAAAGATTCTTTTTTCATTTTGCGAAAATTTATATAAAAAAAATTAATAATACATTTTTGTTAACATTAGCAAAATTGTTTGTTAGCACGAGCATTCGTCCGATTGAAGACAGATAACCGAGTAATTATTCAGATTTGTCGAGATGGAATGGGAAAAATAGTTGTCGTTTACAGGGCGGCGTGAAAGAGGAAAAAGACACCTTAAAGACGCCCCCGATAATTATAGAAACTTGCTGGGCTCCTGGTTTCTTGAATATCAAAGCACTCGACGAAATAATCAACGAACCAGAGCCGAGGCGAACGGTCGAAGGGTTTGTTGGCCCACGAACAGAAAGGGAGGCGAGTCTGTAGCCCGACGATATTCTTTGCGTCATTATCGCGATTTAATTATGTCGAGTTCCTTTGAGTCTCTTAATTTGGGTGGCTTTACTGTTTCTTTTCGTTTTCTCCCTTGCTCTCTTTCCGACTGCGGACGTAAATATTTTCGAGATGAGTTACCTTGCTAATCAAGGATTTCTTTTAATCAGTCATCTCAGATGACGTGCAATCTATTTATTATCATGCCCTGCGCGCAACGTATCATATTTCGGAAGGCTCGCGCGAGATAATGTACGTCTGATACTGAAATTAGATTTTTGCGAGAAAAATTTCTTAGATTTATTTTATCATACACCGACGCTTACTCTTATCAGTTTTATATATCGCGAAAGAACGGAAATCGCATGAGTAGAAGAAAAGGCTAGCAAATGCGAAACCTCATTTCTTACCGCTATCAGGAGAGAGAGAGAGAGAGAGAGAGAGAGAGAGAGAGAGAGAGAGAGAGACAGCTCGGGAGAGAGAAATTAATTTTAACTTTAAATTAAGACTCATCCGATACCTGGCTGCCTCTTTGTTGCCGCGATCGACCGACGCGGGGGCTGAATCATCCGCGCGAGGGGGTCGGCAGGGGGTAGAAGCCGGGAGGACGTCGATGAAGAAGGGACGCGGCCGAAGTTTTCCCGCGCTTTTGTCTAGCTTTAGCGGGAACGTTAATAATAAAATAACGATCCCGCGGTAACGAGTTGTCGCGCGCGCCCACCCCCTCTCTCTCTCCCTCCCTGCGATATTCATCATCGATTTCTTCGCGTGGAATTCGACGACTCGTCGTCTCTCATCCGAACCTTCTTCTACCTCGTGTCCCACGACTAAATCGATATCTTGACAAGTGACAAACTCGCCGAAACTTTACACACGCGTACATATTAATCCATTAGATCCTATTATGTCACGTGGACAACGTGGTTTAATTTTTAGTAATCAGAAACGCGATATTTCTTTCCTCTCCTTTTCTCTTTTCTTCTCTCTTTCTCTCTCTCTCTCTCTCTCTCTCTCTCTCTCTCTCTTTCATAACCATTATCGGAAATGTCGCGGGAAAATAGACGAAAAACACTTGATAGATGATATAAGAAAAATAGAGCAGAAGAAGGAGGGCACGGCTGGAAAGCAGAGGGGTGGAACCGATGCCGAGGGTGGAACGAGGAGGAAGCCATCGGTCAATTAATCAAGATAATGAGTGCCACCGAGTCAAGCCGTAAAGCACTAGTACGTAAGGAACGGAGGCGACCGACAAGTGGGTGGTAGAAATAGAAGAGGGTGGACGACAGGGAGGAGGGGAAGGGCGGAGGAAGAAACGAGAGTGGTGGCACGATGGCGAAGAAGGACGAGGAAGAAGGAGCACCGCCTGGACGAGACATTCGATACCTCCGAATCGCTGCCGACAATACCGAAGATACGCAACTTGGCGGTAAACTTGGCCCGGCGAGGCCTCCGTATAAGCTGTCCGAGGCTCGGAAGGGAGTAGGAGAAAGGGGGCGCATGATTAATTAATTAGCCCGGGCCAGTTAGGATGGCGATGGTAGCTCCACGCATAACTTCATGTATACGTGTGTATACGTATCCGCTTTGCTTATTGACCCGCGTTATAACCGTTATTGAACCGCGGCCGGATCGATGATCGCGCCTTCCTTCCTTCCTTCCTTCCTTCCTTTCTATCAACTTGACAACGATGTACCTACTGATTCAGAGACGGCTAAGGCTAAGGCTAAGAGCCGCACGTGCTAATTGACGCCCTCGAACCGTCTTGGAAGTCAGAGGGAGCGAGATAAGTCGTACCTTTCTTACCGATCTCTTCACAAGAGTAAGGTTCGAGAAACAATCTAAAAGATTAAAATGTCGATGTTTAAGTGCAAGAACGGCAGCGGTTCTTATAAAATAATGTGATTTTTTTTTTTTTTTGATGCCAAACAAAGAAATAGACAAAATATATTTAATAAATCTTATGGAAATATATATTATACTATTAAATATGATTCTAATCGAAATGTCAATGTCACAGCATTCGTGTCCTTAGCATTATCTGTCCATATCGCATTATTTTGTTGGTGGTGGTCGCGAGGTCCGGGTCACCATCAAGTAGTCGCATGAAATATAGACCGGACAAACATGGCGACGGAGTGGCGGCCGGCCGTTATCGCAGGTATACAAGTGCGCAGGACGAGATGGCCAGGCGCACAATCCTATCTCGATGATCCTATCGTTCGGCAAATATAACCTTGAATGACCAACCCTTTGGATATTAACTTTCCCAATGTCGGCCCAAACGCATATCTACCGAGCGACCTCCGCGCGGATCCCGCAAGATCCCGGACGTTTATTCTAGATACCGGCGAGAGTACTCTCGTGGAGTATTCGTGGAGTATACTTCGTTTCTTGTTTCAAAAAGTCTCGAGATCAACTCGGAGGGTCAACTCGCCGGACGACGGAAGTAAACTTGCAATAATACTTGAGCTTTAAAAGCTTGACTCGCGGACAATTCTAAGAATCTTAATTATTCTTTAATGATTTCTATCAGCCTCAACGGAGATGCGGTGAAAGGGTGAGATGACAAACATGATGTATCTGGGCGATTTTACAATTTTTCAAAACGATGGAAACACCGTCACGCGCTTACGCGTTAAGGATTCACGAACTTAATGTATCCGGTAATCTAAGCTTCCCCCTTAGATTCGTAGCTCCTCGTAACCACCGGTACTCGCGATGAGGGGGCGAGAGAGTTGCTGCCGTTGGATGGCTGCCTAGATGTTGCTTAGAACTTGCGATAATCCAAACATAAGGCACAAACACCGTTAGAGTAGTTGGAAGAGACGAGGGAGGGCGGAGGGAAGAGAAGCGGGTCGGACCGGAAGTTCTTACCCGGGAGAGAGCGGTCGGGTAACGTTAGGTTACCCCATTGGAGGCCACCTTCGGGTACGGCCGCCCCACGCGTCACGCATTAACATAATGCTAATTATCTTGCCAGCTCATTAGCGCCGGCAAACTGTCCGAGGAAACTCGGCTCCCCCCCGAGATAAGAAAGGGGTGGGTCGGGGGATAGGGTGGATGGCGGATTGTCGTGCCAGGGGCTAGTGTCGGCTCCTTGCACGTGCACCCGTCCGTGCCCGACCGTGTGTACGCGTTTCCTTGTCTAAGGCTACCAAGATTAAGGTCCCCGTCTTCTCCTTAGATGTCTTGACGTGGGTCCGCGCCGAGTTCGCGGAACTTCTCGGAAAGTGTTTGGGGCGCGTCCCGACAACTTCCTCCCGCGCCGGGACTGCATTCGACGATCGCATTTATCAAGCGCGTCGAATCGTCCTTTTATTTCGTCGCGCCAGCTGTTTTAGAAGCGGCTCCGCCGCTTCACCCTCTCTAAGATTTATTCTGCCCGCGTGCGTTAATTACACACACACGCGTCACACACTTTATTCTTGCTCGAATGTCATATGACAAGAATTTTTTTCGTTCCCACTAACTTCCGAGAAACTTTGAATAAATGTCTGAAATGTAAGTATCGTCGCGTGCGATTACGCGTTTCGACGCGCGTCGTTTCGCTCGAGACGAGGCGCGCCTCTCGTCAGCGATACGATTAGATTCCCGAGGCGAGTCGAAGAATGGCGGCTTTCGAAGAGAGCTTTAGCCCTCCGGTGTAATAACCATAAAGTAGTAACGCGCCCGCCAGCTATCCCTCGCGCGCACCCCCCGGCGCCACTCCTCTGTCCCGTTTCGCTCGCACGTTTATTCTTTCCTCTTCTTCGCGCCCATATGCGCGCTTGGGGGAAAGGGCAACCCCCGTGGAAAAATCATGGCTTTACGCGTCAAATCGCGTATGCATATAAAGCGGTATTATTTCGCGCGTTGACGCACCGCCGAGTGTACCTAACCGATATATACCTATACGCCCTCGGTATATATTATGTGGCTATATTTATTCGCCAACGCCAGACTGCTATGGGAAACAAATCTCCTCGCGATTTTTCGCCGAAGACGCCTCCTTTTAATTTGCCTTAGCGATGCTGCAATTTCATCATTTGTCTGACGTTTCCTTTACCGCGCGTTAACGTTTCGTTCCCATCGCTCGCTTATATTTTCTGTCGTAGCGAATATTTCTCGCGGCGATATTTCAACGAAGACATGGTACAAAGAGAGTACCGCTACTCGCGGTTCTGCTGCCGCTTGTTATCGACGTCATTCGTTCCACTTTCCTTCGTCCCCTTTCCTTTTCCACAACCACGCCTTTTTCTCTCGCGCGCATAGCGCAGATGCATCGCGAAAAGCGCTTCTGTCTCAAAGCCCGACGTCGGCCATCTTGCCTGCACTTGAATTGTTTCGGCCTTAATAGGAGTTGCGAGAGAGCGTCCGTCATCTCTCCTTGCCTCGCTCGTTTCTTCCTTCCCATCCTTGTTTCACTTGTCCGCGACTTCGCGCGTAAAGCGACGAGCAAAGAGAGGGTGAAACTTACACCTTCATCACGCATCGTAATCTTTATCATCCGGTACAATCGGAGATATATTGGATATTTAGTTTACATTCTTCCAACTTATTAGTCTTGAGAGAGAGAGAGAGAGAGAGTGAGAGAGAGAGAGAGAGAGAGAGAGAGAGAGAGAGAGAGAGAGAGAGAGAGGGAGAGAGAAATTTACGACAAAGGTTCACGCAACTACGAAGACCGTTTTGTTCCTCGCAGATTTATTTGATTTGTGTTCCATGCGAATGGATTGTGCCATTTCATTTTTACGAGAGCACGTCCGATCTTTAAATACAATGAAATGCACCTCGCGCGGCGAGGCCGATTAAAAACAAAGCCGATAGTTAAGCCGTCATCGTGTCCGCCCGGACACGCGGAGCTACGTGAATGTAACGAAAGCGAACTCGTGGCGGGTTGATTTATTCGTAGTTCGGAGTAACTCGTTACGAGTTCACTTTCTCTGGTCCTGGTAGTAATACCGCCGAACGACCAAGCAACCAAGGACTCTCCTACTCGCCGCTCGCCGCTCGTCGCTAGACGAGTGGTGCAGTCAGCCGAGCGACATCAAAGAGGGCGCGGAGCTTCCGTATAATTAGTGTCAGTCATATTTGCATATTGATTGAAGCGAACGTGTCGCCACGGCACTCTCGACTCACTGGCCTCTTTTCCCATGACGCCTGCGCTCGTTGTTATCACCCTTAGCTTCGTCTCTCCCATCGTCCATCCGAAGAGATACGTCTTAGATATCCGGTTTTATTAATCCGCTTAACAATTCCCAGGTATATCTATATGTTAAACGTAATGAAGTTTCAATTTTGCAAAGAAAATGTAAAAGGCGACACTTTTTACGGACATGACACTCGATTTTATTGCCTGATAATTATTTCAAATTTATATAAATATAAATAATATTATATAAATTTAATAGGGCTTCGTCTCCGCTATCGACTACTATCGTTATTAACACTTGTCGCGGAAAATTGAGAAATTTAGAAGATATTTCTCGCAATAAGGTATACGTTTGTAAGAGATTTTTAACCGGTGTCATCAAGTTGATTATCAAGGTATTAATTTAATTTAATTAATTTAATTAGCGGGATATATAGTTTTAATTTTGACTAGACTACATCATAAAGTATTACATAATTAATAATGGACAATAAAAGATTTGAATTTTGCAGCTCGATCAAATTCGATCGTTTGATGATTCGGCCGCGATCTGAGTCGATATTACTCGCGGTTGTGCAACCGCACGATTATCCCGGCTATGTTATTATTTAGACAGTCGGGACTATTACCGACTATTCGCAACTTAGTGACTATTATTACGTCACCGTTGCTTTATTGTTCCCTTTGCATTAACGGAATGCAGGATGCCGCGAGCGAGCGCACCGCGAAATGCATCGTCGCAGCGACGGTATGTTGCAATCTTGCTGTCACGGTTACGTGATTTATGGAAATGGAGGGAAACTCAATAGAATTTCTACGACTTACGAGTCTAGCCGCCAGCCATCGTCAGTTGCGCGTTTTTTTTTTCTTCGAGCGAACGCGGTAAATCACGATTTGTTGCAATCGTCCGCTCTCGGTCCGTTTTTACGAAGCATCGCGAGATGCTTTCTTTCTGATTCGTTATTTGTCTATCGTTACACGATACGATCTGCATCATTTGACGTTTCGAAAGTATAAATCCTAATCGATGCAAATATATATTTCACGTTCATGTTACAAGTTCCGGACAGTAAACAGAACCTCTTCGTCGAATTTTATTTGAGGAGAAGAAAAATGATTTGATAAGATAAGATTAAGAAGATAAATCTATAAATTTAATTACAAATTTATTCTAGATTTTTTTTATTTTTACAAAATTTAATTTAAAATCACTCTAAATTTGGATAAATCTGCTAGATATTAATTAAATTAAGTCCCAAGTTAATTATTAAAATTAATGCCAGCTGAAGAAATGTTACGTCGGCGCAAGTCACATTTTTGTATTTAGTTATTATTTGGTTATCCGCTTCTTCGAATTGCTGGTCGCACGCGTGCTGGAGGATGACAGGAGCATCTTGCCGCGAGAAGTGGGTCGAAAAAAACGTTTCTACGGCGCGGCTCGCGCGCTCCTGCGCCGGACGGCTCTCGTTGCGGGGTTGAGAAAGGGCGCGCACCCTTCCATTGCCGCGTGCCGGCGGCTAACATATGAAGCCTTGGTGACTCCACGGTTTTGCGCCGTCGATTCAAATTCAACCCGGCACGGACGAAATCGGCGCGGATTTAAAAAAAAAAAGAGAGAGAGAAGCGGGGGTGGACGCGCGCGCGCACAAGAGAGAGAGAGAGAGAGAGAGAGAGAGAGAGAGAGAGGAAGAGAGGGCGGCAGAGAATGGCAGAGCAGAGCGGGAAAACGGGGATAACAATAGATTGCAAGTCACTGGATAAACGACCGGGAATCGTTAAAACGCGAAACTCTATTTTGATTTTATACGTCGCGTCGCAAGGATGGGCAGAGTGATAAAGGACAAAAGTCGACGAGGGTCCGCAGTTTTTAATTCGTGCGATGACTGTCGACATTTGTCCGCACACAGAGTGGCTCTTTTTATGTATCACCGAAATGCTCCAGAAATCCATCTCTCTCCTCACCGCAGATTTTATGGAAATTTCGTAAAGAGAAAGAACCCCTAAGTCATCCTTAAAATGCTCGACAGGAGTTTTTTTGTAAATCCATATAACAGAAAATTAAAAATTTACGATAAACGATGGGCTTTTGTCAGATTAAGAAAAAATTAAATATCAATTGCATAATTCAAAAATTATTTAATAATTTTAGCACTCTTTACATGAATTCAGAATGTCAGAATTTTAAGTTATACGATACACACACTTTTTCTTATCGTGTGCGTATATTTCTACAAGATGTTGCACGTGAGTATTTCGACTTGGCAAGCTCGATATATGAGAACACTCGCGTCTTGACTAAGAGATCCCGCGGGATGCGCGCGAGTTCGATGCCCGTGAAGGATAGCCATGGGTCAGGGGCTATCGCGGAGTTCCTCATCCTCTCTCTCGCCCTGGTTTTCTCTTCCCTCAAGGATAGATCGAGCCCTCGAGACCCCCTCGTCAGTCATGGCGAAGAGCCCCTGGGCGCATCTCTCCACGGGGGCAGGACAAGTCTATATTTTTATTGATTTCGATTACGGGCCAATTCCTCGCGAGCCCCATGCAATTCGAAAGAAAACGATTCGTTTTCTCGTGAAGATGATCAATCGACCGGCCGTGAGAGTACGGACGGATTCGACGGAGTCACGCATCCCGCACCAAGTACTGATTTCGCGTGCTGGATGATTTACATCAATTAGACGTAAACGGACGTCACATTCGGTTTCAAATTTGGTCCGTTCTTCTGTATTGCAAATCACCTTATTCCGATCGGGTTCACCCTTCGTCCGTGGCGCAATTTGGCGGCAGAGATTGGTCTCCGTTATCGTTATCGCAATTTTTCGATCGTGTTTCCGCGTATGCACACACCACCCACACACACACACACACACACACACACACACACACACACCACACACACACACACACACACACACCACACACACACACACACACCACACACACACACACACACACACCACACACACACACACACACACACACACACACACACACACACACACACACACACACACACACACACACACACACACACACACATATCATATATATTTTTCGCGAACGGCGGTATGCACAGCAGTATTTACAGGACGGTGGGCGCACCACCGGCCCGATTCAAAATAAGCAATTGACCCACGATACTCGCTCTCTCTTCCTCTCTTTTCCTCTCATCCTACCCTGCCGCCCTCCGGCTGGTCCCGCGCTTCCACACCCCTCAGGTTCCACCCTCTCTCGCCTCCTCCGTCTCTCACTCTCGTGGTAACAAAACCCGTTCGTTCGGTGCGCCAATATGCGGCTAATTTGCACAACAAATAAAGCTTATTCTCCGGATTTGCATGTGTTTGAACTGCAGTGTAATTGGGTGGTACGCTCGGCTCGGCGTTGTCCACTCTCTCCCCCTCTCTGTCTTTCGCCTCTTTGCACTTCCTCTCTTTCTCATTCTATCCCTCGTCATTCCTCATCCCTGTATCTCCCTCCCCTCCGCCCCCTCCTTCCACCCTTGGCACCGTGTACAACCAGCGACGCGCCGATCGACGGATTTCGCAATATCAGCGTCAAACTCGCGTTAAGTCGTGCCGTTGCGGAAAGTCTCTGATACTCGTTGATCGTCGCGAGATCGAATTTTTGTTCGCGGTAAAATCTTGTCCCTTGTGCGCGGTCTTCCTAATTAACCACGAGTCCCGGTGGGATCGGTCTACATCCTTCCTCGGATATATGTACATATATATATATATATATATGACGATGAAGTAATTAGAGCTGGAATAATTACGTTCGATCAACTGTTTCGCGTGCACTTGATTTTTTGCCAGTCTTCAACATCAACGTGACACCTAAAGTAACGAAGCGCGATCACAACCGCAAGGTTTAATATGATTCTTTCTTCGGATAACGGTTTCTCCTTCCAACATTTGCAACGTTATCGACAGCTTTTATCGAGCTCGGCTCGACGGATTCGTAGGAGGCGCGCTCGAAAGTGCGGCAACTCGGAAGTAGTTCTCGCGTTACAGGGGACGATTATTTCTGGACGGGCCATGAGGTAGGTGCGTGCCGATCGTCGAGCCGCCGCCGCCGCCGCCGCCGCCGCCGCCGCGGCTATTCGTGACCGAGACCGATATTCGTGCGTAAAGAGAGAAAATGGCGACGGGGAACGAAACCCCCCCCCCTCGTTCAAAATGGCGAGTCGTAGCACGCGCCGAGATCGATTGTCGGATATGAGAGTTTCGTGGCAGCTGCGGCACACCACGACAGACTTCCGACAGAACGAACGATCGACGACCTCGCTTTCAAAATGGCGTGAATTTGGCTAAGCGTCGACGCCTTGCACGCTTGAGATTCACCGTGTCTCATCCTTGATTCCGAATTTTCTCTCTTGACTTTAATCACGATCAAGGACAAAATAATAATCTTCGATGCCTTATTCCAAAAGTTTTATTTCTCAATTCAATGTTATTTTTATTCAATCGATAATATAATTTTTTGATACGTTATACAATTATAGCGCATATATCTTTGAGAGATTTTAATATTTCTTTTGATTTATAAATGAAATTACAATTATATTGTGTAACAACAGTAGATTATTTGTTCTTTTAATCGTTTAACCTGACGAGCAATTCTATCGTGTTCTCCGCGTCCAATTGAAAATCCCGATTTTTCATACGATACCCGATCTTATCGACTCTTGCGAACACGACGAGGGGGGTGAGCGAACAAGGCAGAGTGGTGGATAGTCAGCTCCAGACAGGAGCATCGTGCCGCGGCGCGCGGGGTGTCGCGGGGCGTCACTGGGTGGCCGGTTGGGCCGGTGTGTCGGTATAAAGTGATAGTGTGCAATGAACTTGTAAACCAGTGACTGAGCATACAATGGCCGACGACGAACAGGGCTTTCGGCCGGTTGGTGACGTCATCACTTTGTGTCCCATGTCCGAATTGCATCGCATCGGTAGGACCCTTACTCAACCCACCCCCCTCCGTTTGTTTGCCCTCTCTTTGATGTGCCAGCCTAGACCCGGCAGACTTCACAGAGAGAGAGACGACGTATCCCGTAAGCTCGACCCGAGAGAGCCCGGGTACAGCGGGCGATATGCCGAAAACACGAGTTTTCGGGAATATCGTGCACCGGACGGAATTACTTTCGAGCCGATGGCACACACCGGCACCGATACCTCGATACCGGCACAGCGACCCGCGACCCGCGACCGGCCGCGCCAGCTCCCTTTTGGCGAGTTTATTCCGTCGCCGCGATTGACGAGTTAATCACGATCTCCCGACGCGTGCTAATCGACGACAGAAATATATATTCGGCAGCGCGATCGATCATTTTGGTATCGACGCCACAGGCGCGTCCGTTCGTGATCGTTCTTGTCATTGTCACCAATGTCAATGTACGACGAATCGTTAATTGACGGCGAACGAAAGCGGATCAAATCTCGCGTTGCGCGACGCAAAATGCGCGTTTTCGGCTGATGTAGATTTTAAGTCTGAAACAACGGTGTGTCCGGATGATTTATGGATTTTCGCGATGTCTGTCTTTCGTATTTTTGTACTTCGGTCTTGCCGAGTTTCTCCCGATTGTAAAGAGCGGAAGACGCGCGGTTGAGTTATCGAATGTGAAAACAAAGGGAGTTCGAGTGGACGACGCGAAATCTAAAGGGGGGTTACCCGTAATCCTACCCGCACTCCGGAATACCCCCGTACGGAACAATTACATTTTAATTAATATTTCCTAAAGAGGCCGAAGAGCTTTCCCGCCGAATTTATGATCGTTTTATCCATTATTAGAGGCGGAGTCGGGAGAATCTTGCGAAAAGCCATAACTTCGTCTTTACGGCTCTTTCTCCCCCGTTTTCTTTGTCGCCCCCTCCTTTCCTTCATCGTTCTGTTCCCTTCTCAAGAATTATATACCATGTCTTTTCCGTTTCGCTGAATCTATCGCTTCGTTTTATACTTCGCTTTCGGCTGGCGTAATGCTAATGTTATTTCAGCGGCGCTGAAATAAAACTACGTATTGAAAAGAAAACATTTTTGATGGAACATAAATATTTTTAGAGCCTTTATTAATTACGGACTCGAGGATAAAACGTGTTTCGTATGCTCGTGTCTCGTTACCTCTCGATTGACCTGAAAGATTCAATTGGCCGATTAGCGCGCGCTAATATCGCGTCGTAATTACGATTAAAAGTCGATCGACAAATATATAAAGGCGGATATCGCGGATATCCAAGAGAGACCAAACCTCTCGCGTTGGTTATCCGCTCGCCGGCGAACGGTCCCCGTAAATAGGGTTCGGTAGTGAAAAACATGCATCGTTTAATACACCGCGCAGTCTTACATACGCGTGTAACGTCGGGCCGCCGCCGCCGGATGTACGTGCAATGACGGCCTGGACCGAAGCTCTCGGAGTTACTCCGAGCTCCGCTAAATGTTTCGAGTTGCCGATGAGCGGCGGTATTATATTTCGATACGCCGTAAATGCGTTATACGATCGATAAACGCGCGCGATGCACGACGAGCGTCATGGACGGCAGGCAGCGGTGGTTCGGTGCGGCCCGAGCTCAGCTCTCGGCGGCAAGTCTGGCACAAACTTATTACTATTACCGCCAAAGCGTATCAGATACGATGTGCCCGCCGCGCGATGGGGACGCTTTAAATTCATAATTATGCACATACGTAATTATGCAAATCAATTATTACACGCGGGCTGAAAGTTCCGCGCCCGTGTCTCGCGTTTCGGCCGGTCCGGCGCAGCGCTAGGACGGCGCGGTCTCTCTCGTTACTTTTTTTCTTTTTTTTTTTTCCGCTCCATTAGGCCGCTAATAAAATATTTCCTCGGTGTCGATGGCGGCCGTGGGGCATTATTCCCGAAATCTGCGGCGGTCGCGGCAGCGAAAATCCATGGGCGATGCGGGGGATGTTTAAGGCGAGCGAGCGCGCCCCCGGGATATCGTGCGGTCAGAGATTCCGCCGTCGTCATCGAGGATGGTTGAAACTTCGCGGTCCCCAAGACGAGAATGTCTTTGAGTTCCGGAAGGCATCCCTGGTCCTTTCGTCGTGGTCCGACCCGCATCTGCGGCGCCGTCCCCTGCCGTCACCGCCCCTCCCGTGCGCCCGTCGACCTACGGGGTCAAGTGCCACGGGGTTAGGGGCGCGAAAAATGCGTCTCGGATGAACTATGCCGTGGTACCTGACGGTTTACACACAGGTATGCGTCTTCTCGCTTGCCCGGGGCGTTGCGATGCCCCAACTACGCGCCGCTGCAACTTCCGCCACACGTTCGAGAGACGGAACTTCGATCTACCTCTTCAAGGCAGAACGATCTTAGCTTCTCTCTCTCTCTCTCTCTCTCTCTCTCTCTCTCTCTCTCTCTCTCTCTCTCTCAATTAATATGTGAAGAATTTGATTAATTAATATATATGATATTTAAAGAAAATAGCAGATCAACTGTAAATATTTTATTCGTGTTTTTTTATTGTTTAAATCCATGATTTTTTATTTGTCACGAAACATGTTTCCTAATTCTTTTCATTAAATTCTTTCCATTATTTACTTTCTAAATTTAATGTGTTGCAGTAACATCGAGTATGATCATCGATCTCGCTCAGTTCCTCTCTTCGCTTTCACCACCCGTTTGCTGGCGAAGCTTTTGACACTTTGCGAGCGAACTCGCGCGAATACCTCCCTCTCTTTCGCCTGCGCCACCCTCTCGCATCCGTCCTCTTTGTTTCTCGTGTTCTTGCCTCTTCGGCAAGAAGAGAGAGTTTTCGAAATACGATCTGCTACCTTCGTGAGGACACCCTACCGACTACTATCCCAGCGGGGCGCTCGTTGCCGAAGCTTTAAAGGGTCGATTGGGGTGGAATAAGGATGGGTCGGGCGCAGCAGATTGACTAAGTTTCCGCGGCGGAGTTTCGACAGGTTGATATCTGCCAGCCGATATCGAGGCGTGCCTCTTTCTTATACCATAATAGGTCTTAAACTATTTGTCCACGAGAGTGGATCGTCGCCGTGCTATGAAAATGTACGACGAACTTTCCGCGATCTCTTATTCGACCTACGGCAGTTTTGAGTTTCATAAAATGATGCAATGCGTTTTACGTATCATAAACGTGTAGATATATTTTGACATACATATTTTTATATATAATATGTATTTCTTATATATATATATATATATATATATATATATATATAAAAGAAATATATAAAATAAAATAAAATCTCGCTCTGCCGCTATTTCTTTACTTCACGTTTCTTTGGCGAGAATCTAAACCAAACCCGGCGAGAGCGTAGGAAATCAAAAGGGTCGTCCCGTTTCGTCGCGAAATCGGTGCGGCCGCTTCCTCTTGTCGTTACTGTGGAAAGGGGCGATATTGTTGACAGGCGTCTCACGAAGTCATCTGGGTTTTGGTACGGGCGATGACGTGCACTTTTTCCCCACCGGTGATAAATGGCACGCACCTCTATCCTCCGGGCTGTGTATCCGAATCGAGTGAGGAAAGAAGGGGGAGGGAAACTGGTTGACAAGGAGCGTGAGAGTCCTAACGGAGAGTGCGGGAGCATTCGGGGGCTGTTTTCGCGTATACGGGGAGTTGGAGGGTTGCGTGGGCAAGACACCGCTCTGATTGATACGCATTCGTCCTCCTTGTCGCACTCGGCCGCGCGCCTTGCGCTGTTTCGCCTCTCTGTAAAGCTCTCTCTCCCCCTCACTCTCGAAATCTCGAATGCAATTAACAGCGAGCAATCATAAGCGCCGAAAATTAATGTATCGCATCATTCGATAGTCATGCGCCGTAGCGAGGCATCTACCACCGCGTCTACTTCCGCCGGTTTGAGTATGGAAAACGGGGAGGGAGGGGGAGGGGTGCGAATGGAGGAATTTTCACCTAGGATACTAAGAGGAAATGTTGGCATTCACCGTCGCGCATAAATCTCCGAGTAATAAAATTAGGAAGGCGCGAGGGAAAGAGAAAGAGTAAAAGAAAATGACGTGAGAGGAGGAGGAGGAAGAGGCGAGGAGGGGGAAGGGGGTGGAAAGGCGATCGAAAGCGAAACCGAGGGATGAATTTATTCATGGATGGCGCGGGGTCGAGCGGGAGTGGGAGGGCAAGCGGGGGGTATAAATGCAAAATTGGCAATACATACGAAATCTGCGTGGGTTCAAGTAAAAAGGGGTGAATACATTAGCCCCGGAATTAACCTCTTTGAACTCGGCTTGCATTGGAATAATTGGACGTTGCAGCGCGCAATGATCTTCGAATGCTCGTGTGGACGAGGAGAAAGGAAGAGCGAGAGAGAGAGAGAGAGAGAGAGGGAGAAAGAGGTAGATGTATCGACCTTCCGGCAACGTCGAGGATCCGCAGGGATCGTGCTGGGCGGAATAACGAAATTAAAGAAGACCGGAGACAGCGAAAGACGGAGCAGGGCGAAACGCGTGAAAAGGAAGGGAAAATGTCGGGATCGCGAGACGATGAGTACCGACGTACATTGTGCAAGTGTAATTCGCGCGAAAACTTATGCAACGGCATGCGACAGACATCCTCGAGAGTCCACGGATTTATTCCGGCGCATGCGACACGCCATTGGAATGGACACATTGTTTTTATTCCACATCACGTGTGCGCATATATGAAGGCGTTCGCTCCCTCGCGTCCGTCTTCGCCTTCATCGCCGAAATCCCGAATCGTCGTCGTCGTCGTCGTCGTCGTTTCGCGCGAATCTTCGGAATGACGATGAGAGAGAGAGAGAAAGGAAAAATTTGTTCACGACTACGGATAATGTCTCACGAGCGGACCACGGGTCCACGGAGTGGAGGAGCACTCGGCCCAAAGGTCATTCGGAAATTAATGGTACCGCGAGGGATTCTCCATCTCTCCGATGCGACCGCGCTTCGGATTCGAAGGGGTTAGCTAATCTGATACCTCGGTACGCGCCCGTTTCCGAGTAGCAGCTCCGAGTGGATGATTAATGGCACGTTCTCCACGGTTTTTTGTTAATTACTTGATTGGGAACGCCTAGTATGATATGCAGATTCTGCCGCGGCGCGATATTATCGGACGCGGCTTTAATTTCGGACGCTTCTGCTGTTGCTGCCTTCCGATCGCATTCCCCCAATTTGAGTGGCCCCCCCCTCCCCCCCCCCCTCCCCTCATCCCCATCCAATTGGATCTTCATTTCCTTCCTCCTCCGGCATATCCTTTTAATCTTCCCGATTTTCGCGAAAGGACGGCACTCCGACCCTCCTAATGAATTACGGCGCGCCTTCATTTCTGCCAGGATGACGTCGAAAGTTGCAATTTAATATCGCCAATGTATGCTCGCCTTACTTAAAACAAAAAATACACGCACGCAAAAGTTTTTCGTGGGGAAAAAGCAGCTGTCCGTTCAAAGGAGCTGTCCAAAGGAGCTTGGGGATTTCCTCTTTCTTTTTTTTTTCCTCATGTAGATAAAATGCGTTATGCGTTTCTCAGCATCGAGACGTCATCCGACGTGATTGATTTTGACGTCGTGCCTCGCTCCCGGGAAACGAAGGTGTATACATATGTTGCTGGGTGCGAAAGAGCTCGTCTTTTATTCGTTCCCTTCCTCGTACACGTCCGTTTCTTTTTTAATATCTGTCCGATCCCCGCGACGCCATTGTTTGATCGTTCCGCGGCGAGCAGACGTGTCGAGTAATCGAATAGATTCTTCCCTACCGCCCTCGTCGTCATTTGTCATACCAGAATTTTATATCAGAATTATTCTAGACGAACATTCACACACTTTACGTACATAAAGTCAAAATTCTCCTCAACAAAATTAATTTTATTTAAATCGGTTTTCGTTATTGAATAGAAAAATTTTTTTATTTTCGCAGCATTTTTTTATTTTTATTTTATTTTTTTGATGATGAAACGAACGCGCGCGCGCGCGCGTGTGTGTGTGTGTGTGTGTGTGTGTGTGTATGTGTTATGTATGTACCTATATATATATTATATATATAATACTGATGCGTGCGATGCCAATCTCGATAGCTTACGTATATTCGATCGTGATTTAGGTTCCTGCGGTGCGTATTCCAATTTCGTTTAATTCGGAATCGCTTTTTCTTTTTTTTTTCTCGGGCCTGTCAAGATGAAACCTCGAAAATCGACGAGCCCGGGGCTATGATGCTCTCCTAAATCCAGACCGGCAGGTACCGAAAAGCTATTCATACGATCGGCGAGCGCTCGCTCGCGACTCGGAAACGACCGACCAATTTTTGGCAATTACCGAGATTATCTAATACACCTCGCGGCTAATGATTTCTCATTACAAGGTATAAATCTCGGTGGTCGGCCGTACAAAAATGCCTGTCGGGATCGATTCGGTTGTTCTTGTCGAAAAGTTTTCAACAATGTGCAGATACATTATTGAATATACGATAACAATGATATATCTTCTATCTCTCGGTATAATTTTGTTGTAGCGTTGTCAAGTATTAAAACTGAATAATTATTCATTAATGATTTACAAGAGGACGTCATTTTTTTATTCTGCGAGTCGACGAATACGACGCGTTCGAGAGAAATATAATAAGAAATAATATCTTTTTTTAAAAGTTCTCTTCAACTCCTTTTTTTCTCCAAATTTTTTTTTTTTTGATGTTACACGTTCATGATTAATATAAAAATATGACTTTTTAAATCACGAATTAACTTGAATTACTCGCTACTTTTACGTTGTAAATGTCGAGGAATCATGTATAGAAATTATTAAAAAATCTTTGCGACTTTGGATTTCTAGAAGTAAAACTTGTCCCTTTTAAAGAAACATTTTTTTTTATTCGTCTTACACTTTCCATGAAAGAAGGAGAAAATTTTCGATCAAGTGAGAAACAACGTTGAAATATCGTCATATATAAGATGTTCTTTACGACGATGGCATTACAGTTGCAAATAAATTCCAACAACAAAACGATACGTACGATGATTTCATTTGTAATCTACTTGCTGCGGTTAGCATGTATTAATACCCATTAATTTTCAGACGATATTCTCGACTAATGTCGCATGCGTGTGTGCGTAAAAACGGCACGACGCTCGTTCGTGCGAGCGTAACGAGTTAAATAATTGAATGCGCTCTCGTTGACGGCGATTAAAGTTTTATCGACGTCCATGAATAGACCGATACGTATCGCGCGATACTTTTTCCGTGATTTCCAAACGACGTCTCGTCATCGCGTCAAATTATTGCTGGTCGGTGTGCTGGCTCGCGCGTTATGTGTGCGTCGTTTTTAATTTAATTCGAAAATTTTTATGGTTAAACCGAGGCACAAAGAGAGACTCGGAGCTAGTAGAGCTTTTTGGCCCGACCAACCGCGCCAACAAACTACCCATAATTACAAAGTTCCATAGAAAATTGCGTCCATTCGAATCCCTTAAATGGACGCGCGCCCATTGTCTACACGCGCGTCCACACGGGGGCCCCCGGCCCGGCGCGCAACTTTTTTAAGGGAGCCAAAATCGGACCGCGCCGGGGCCCCAGCGAGCGCGAGCTTTGATTTATGAGTTTTCGGTTTCGTAGTAAAAAATATGAATTAGTTTTCGGGATGATGATCGCGCGAAGATAATGGGCCCGATTAAGAATCCGTGCTGTGGCGAGGCGAAACGGAGAGAAAGGGCGGGTGGAGGAAAAAAGAAAGGGAAGCGCGGGGAATCGACGTTCGAAACAGACGGAAAGGCGGACGGGGCGGTAGGGAGGGGAGGAAGGACGAAGAAGGAGGACGTGCCTCGAGGGCGAGGAGGGTTGCTCGCCCTTTCTCTTTGTTTTTCAAAACTCGGGACACCCTTTTTGAGCGTTGTCGATCAACGATCGACCTGTCCGGTCTCGCGAATAAACTCACGATCGAGCCTCGAACGCGAATTACGTTACAACGCGAGAAACAAGAATCGCCGATCGCAGTTTCTTCGTCGAGGCTCAGATAACCGGGTCGATTGCAATTTCTGCAACGGATTTCTCTCGAGAAGAATCGAAATCTCTTGGATTATTTTTTTTATCGGCGAACGCCGCGATAGCCGTAATTCGTGAAGCAAGACTCGCGTAAAATTTCAGCCGTAAATCGTCCAAGTTTTTTTAGCGCACGGCAGCGAGAGAAGATCGGCCGCGAGAGAAAATTGATTTTTTTTTCCTACACGCGCGATGGGAGGATATCATGCGCGCTGCGGCAATCCGCGACTCCACGAGGTATCGCGAATAGAAACGTCATATTTGCGCGTAATAGCCGGCTATTAACGTCGCGACGCCATTTTAGCCGGGGACCGAGCTGCGGGTCGGCCATTTTGAATTCATTTCCACCAATCGAGTCGGCTACTTTTTCTCTTATTTTTTTCCTCCTTTCCTTCCTTCTCCCTGCTCCGCTCTCTTTTTGCCGCTTCGATTTCTTCTTTTCTCTTCTTCTCCTTCTTCTTCCCCTCTTCCTTCTTCCTTCTTTCACCGTTGCCCGGAGAATGTTGCTGCCGGTGTACATATTCACACAAACGCGCACGCATACTCGCGGTCGCTTGTGTAACACGCGAGCGACGTTCACGCAGACACGCGCACGTCAATAGTGCTACTGGCTGTTGTCGGTAAAGGTTTCAAAAGGACGAGAAGGACGCGACGACGTCGGAAGAAGGAGAAGATGGAAAAGGAGAAGGAAGAAGATGTGTAGAAGAAGGATGAGAAGGCGGAGGACTCGGGTGGAGATGGGGGAGGGGGTTGGTGGTAGCAGCAGCGGTCTTAAAGGGCGGCGAAGGGACGGGGGAGGGGGGAGGACCGTCACCCCGCGGTATAACGTAAGCGAGCACACGCTGTCCATCGTAATGCCGTAACATTTATTTTGCCCTTTCCCGCGCCATCCGACGTCGGAATATTTTAAACGTGCGCGGGCGATGCCTTGCGCGCGAACCGTATAATTTGGCCGCGTTTAAAAACTGTAACCTAACACGACTACCTGCACCGCCGAGTTGTGCGATGCGATGCGATGCGATGCGATGCGATACGATGCGATGCGATGCGATGCGATGCGATGCGATGCGATGCGATGCCGGGCACGTATATAACGCGGCGCAACGTTGTACAACTACTATCGATCCAAGATGGCAGCCGTATATAAATTGGACGACGGCTGGGAATACGCGACGCGAGATGCAGCGCGATGGAAGAACCGGAGGATCGTTCGAAAGGTCCTCGGCGAATCCGGCCGGCCGGTCGGTTGACCGATCGATCTGTTGTGGCCACGAATATTAGTGTTGGTCCCGGCCTTCCTCGAATCTCGATCAGCTTCTGTCTCGATCGACATTGGTACCAGCCGAATTTCTGATGACGTGCTACGAAATTTTATTGCAGCGTCACCCCGTTTCCTGGCCTCCCTCGACGAGGCCAATCTAGACGAGAATAATTTAGTGAAAATTTAACGGTGGTGACTGAATTATTACACAAATATTTAAAACGTGTGGCCGCGCAATTTTTTCGCATTTTTTTCATATATCCTGCATTTCGATAATACAGTTCATTTGTTCTGCCCGATCAACTGTGCACCGTGTATATATAGGACTGTACGCGACTCTGCGATAAGACGCCAATCGCAGCGAAGAGACGAAGGCGAGCAAAGTAGTTGAGCCCTACCAACGGTGTAAAGGGGCGTTGTGGGCGGGAGAGGTGGTGGAGAACGGGGGTTGATGTTACTAGCTGACTGTACGGAATGGGGCGTGGAGAGAGCGCGTTGCAGAGAGCAAGTGCATGGAGGAGGCAATAATCTGGTTATAACTTGAGAGATTAGGTCCGGATTCGATTACCGGCGAGGTATCAAACCGTTAAACAGTCTCCGTGCTAATCAAAACCGAACCTCATTATGAAGGAACCCGGACTCGGCTCTCCACCTATCTGCACCTTATCCCGTGCCTACATATCCGCGATTCATACGCGAAGGAAGTCGCGCGGAAGGGCATCTTTGCTGCGACAACATTCCATATTCCTGAACTCATGCGTGGCTCTAAATCTTCGAATCGACAAGTGCGACGACACCGCAGCATTTAATCGTCGATATATTTTTCCGCGATATTTTTTTTCTTTTATATGTAAAAAAAAAAACGAAAAATTTTCAGAGATATATGAATAGACGAAAAGTCAAATAATACGAATTTTCGTCAAAGTTTTAACAACCTTAATCTCGAAAATCTCGCGAGTCACTCGTGCGAAGATCACCCTTGACAGAATATTCTCAGATTCCATAGTGTCTAATAGACAAGTAGCTGGCCGACGTGCCACAGATATTTCGGAGTCATAATCGGCCATTGCTCGGCAACTTTGTCGTTCCCTCCATGGCCTTAGTTACTTACTTCCGAACTTGCGTCATCTGTCGAAGACTCGATGTAGCCTATATATAAAAGATATTTCAACGCAATATAAATTGCCCAGATAAAAGGACAAAACGAGGAAAAAAATGCAACAGCAGAAATTCGTTAAAAATTTTTTTTATTTTTCTAATTCAAATCACACCTTTATGACAATACTTTTCCCAAATCCTTGAAATTCTTCGTATTTTCTCCACAGAAGTAGTAATTAATCAACCGAATAATGTGTGCGAATTTCGACGCGTCGACCGCAGCCCATCTGTCGCTTTTACTTCTCTCTCTCTCTCTTTTTCTTCCTCTTCTTCTCTCCCTCTTACCCCGGTCAGCGAATTTTTCCTGCGAAATTCGACGATTACACGCGAGAGAATATTTTCGTAGATTACCCGACCCTATGGAAATTCGCTTCTTCGCGCCACAGGCGCCGGTATATGGATGGAAGCGACGTGTCGGGTTGTGCCTCGACAAGGGACAGGGTCCGGTTATTCGGTGGCGGGACGATTTTCTAATTATTGCCCCGTCCTCCGGAGCCCCCTCGGGGCTTGTTGCCGGCGAGCCGCGTGTGCGTGTACACGTAAATCCGTGATCCGTAGGTATGCTCGGTCCAATGACTCGATCTCGCGCATACGCCGCCGCCTGTACGTGCCCTCGCAAATAAAACAGCACGCGATAAGAATGCATATTCACATTTTGCGCTGATTATTATGGAATTATGCCGCGATGAAAGTATAAATTTACCGGTCCCGCAAAAAACTCGCTTACATTAGGAATACTCGCGCGTCGCGTTATATCGCGTAACCGTTTTTATTGCCACTTCGTTTTGGATAATAAAATAAAAACGTTTGATTCATTTCAGCTATCTTTGCAGGGGGACCAGCGTCAACGAAATCTGCTACCAACGTTGCGCCTATCTGCATCTATGACATGTATTTGTCTCTCTTCCGCTGCATCGCGTTAAATACATCAACTATTCGTAAATATCTTCTCTCCACGCTGTGCTTTCTCTAATAATTTACAACCAAAACTGGATGTCGCCCCTCTTGGCTGATTTAAGTCCGCCGTAGTCGACCGTAGCCGAGATATCGCGAGTCGCTTTATCCACTTCGCGAGATTAGACCGCAGGTGGATGGAAAACTATCTATTATCGCGATATCGATATCGCGTTTTCCCTCGCGGTCGTCGACATCGAATATAATATCGACCGATAAGACCGTGACGTTTTCGCGTTAGTGTTTTATGCCTGGCATACGTTAGTGTTTTACGACTACGACGACAACGACGTCGGCTGGTATCGCTGCATCAGAAACGACTGATAGCCCTTATCGATAGCCGCTCATCGGAATCCCTCCACGGGCGGAAGTTACGCGTAAAATTCACTGTCGCGGGAGGACAGGCGAGTGTGCACGCGCCTTTAACAATTTTTCTTTAATTACAGCTTCATGCGGCGATAATGTTACTAGCATAGCGATCGCAATCTATGAAAATGACCGGTACGATACGGAAGCCCACACGAGAAATCGGCCGTAGAAGTAGGCGTTCGTGCGGGAATTAAGTGCGAGAATTGGCACGACGAGCGAGACGATTCGATGGCATGTCAAGGACTAATGTGATTACAGGCCGAAATCAGATCCCGTAGTTAGTCAATTAGGAGGAAGTGGATGCGCCCCCGCGTATTCTCCATTAAAACAGTCGCGTGTTCCTTTTCCGTTTTCCCGCAAACATAATTACCCCCGGTGCGGTGCGTAGCAACCTGATAGCCATTAAATTAACATTCAATATTCCGTCGATCTTGCCCGTTTCTACGAGACCGACGAGACCGCGATTACACTTTTGCGCATTACACGCGCTTAATTGAAAATTAGTGGTTATTTCTGAGGTATTTCTGAGAAACAATTACTTTGCTTATATTCCGGTAAAAGCATATTTCAATTTTTCTCTACACACGTCTGATATATAACATTTACACGTATCGTTACTTTTTTTTTTTTCCTTCGTATTACTAAAGGACCGTGTACACGCGTCACACATGTGATTTATTACATTAAAATAATTTGTACCAAAACGCGTTCCCGATTGTTTGTACGTTACGTTCGCGGAAATGGAGATATTCGGGGCGCAGACTTTGCTGAACAGAATTCCCGTAAAATCGCGTCGAAAAGCCATAAATTCTGGCGAGGTTGCCCGAGGTCGTCGTATACTTCTATATACCATCCACGGGACCCATCGACGCCATAAAAATTAGATCGGGCATATGGTAACCGTGGAGGTGGCGAAACCCCATTACGTTGCGCCAGCCTCCTCCTCCTCCTCCTCCTCTTTCTCCGATCAAAGCCAGAATAATCGAAAGCCTTTGGCACCTGCCACCTTGTGCTATCCCGGTTATACGCTTTGACAGAATACCGCGTTTATTTCACGCCGGCTGCTACCGGTTTCTAATGGACTAACGCATGCACGAAGATCGCATGCATCTACATCTATTCACGAGACTTCCATATTTCATTAAAAAAAATGTATATATATATTTTACGAAATGCACGATATTTTAAGAGAAAAATACAGTTTTCCTGAAAATACCTAGTTTCGCGTATCGTATTTTCAATTATACGTTCGTTATAATTTGCACCTCGTGCTATTCCCATCTCGTCATTGTATCGCGAGCGTTAACATCCTTTTCTTCTCTCATTCAGCATTCTGCGTTAATTAGCACGTAATTGCGCTAATGCACGTATCGCGATTGCATCGAATGACTTTCACAAGGCCGTACCGCTTCGAAAACGGAAATGATATGACTCCAGAAGACGTCCGGCTATAAAGAGAGAGAGAGACTCTTCCTTGAAATGCGTCACGATTAACTGTTAAACAGGGGGCTATAAACCCCCCGGCGCTTAAGAATGAACGAGTGGAAGTAGAATGGCATCGTTTTCATCCCCTTCCTACTAGCAAAGGCGGATACAAACGATAATCGTCCGATTGCGTCTCGTGAGTCCGTTCTAAAATTAATTATAGACCATCCTTCAACTTCTTGGCGTGCAACAAGAAAAATAAGAAAATTATAACGTTTGCAGGAGTACGAGATAGCCATCGCGCAAGGTGTTTCTCATGCCATGCGGGATAACGCGATTTTCAGCATTGCAGTCAGCGCGATTTTCCAGATATTCCTTTATCTAAGCGACTAGATCTCCGGCAAGAATTCCCCACGAGGAAATCCGTCCCTGCGGTCTAACCGTCAACGGCAACGGCAGATATAACGTTGTAGCACGCACTTGACTGTGATGAGGGGTGGACACGCGAAACCGATCCCTTCTGGGAACTAATTTCCACCGCGTAACGTTGCTTACTTAACCGGCCGGCCGTGGGCAACGTAAAAAGCGATCGTCATCGTCGTGTCGTCGGCGTCGTCCTCGCCCGTCGTCGCCGTCGTCAAGTAGCCGGGAGAGTACTTTGTCGCACGGCTAATTAATTAATGTCCGATAATTAGCGATTATCCCGTTTGCACCCGGCGTTATCGCGACTTTCCCCGCGCACTACTGTCGTGCGTTCGTATAATCATAACCCTCGACCGTGCGAGGCGTAATGAACAAGTCGGTGCCGTTCGCCACGCGCGTGCTCATTCGCTCGCTCGCTCGCTCGCTCGCTCGCTCGTTCTTCCGTTCGCCAGCCAGCTCGTTTACTCGCTTCGTTCGCTCGCGAAATTCATCGCGCTGATGCATCGCGCCCGTACCGTTTCCTCGTCCAATAATCCGTACTTAAGCGGATGGCCGATCGGCGTGGGCAGATACGCCATCTAATTTCTAATAACAACGCGTCGCCGTTGATGACCAGGGCCAAGCTGCCGCGCCGTAGCTCGAAACGCGGTGTGCCGCGTAACGAGAAGTGTAAGTTATGTGTGTGAGTGTCGGATGTGCGGCTGCCGGGACGCCGGGGGTGGGCTATGCCCAGCGTGAGCGACGACGATCCGATGGCCTCGCATCGGATGGCATTGTCGACGCCGTCGCCGCTGTGTGTTGTTGTTGTTGTTGTTGTTGTCGTTTCTCCACCCGCGCCTGCCTGTCCCAGAATCCGTCGCGAGAAGGAGCCGAGAGGCATCCCGGGGGAGGAAGCGGGGATGACAGTGGCGGTGGCGGCAGTGGCAAAGCTCTGGCGGCGAGGCCAAACAGCGGAAGGGTACGGAAGGGGGGACCGGCACCGCCACCGACAACGCACGGCAGCGTCCAACGACAACATCGTTCGCAGAGCGATCATCGGCTGCAGCGGCCTGCGCGCGTGCACAACGCATAACGTCAACAACAATAGATAATGCTCTAACGTAGAACAGCAAGCGGGGCGAACGAGCGAGCGAGCGAATTCTCTCGCGCGCGCATCGCACCGCTCGCACTCGCGCGCGGGTAAACGCGGCGCGTTACACTACGTGTCCGTCCGTTGGAGCCAAACACGACCTCCTCTCCCTGAAACCCTTCCCGCCCGTCCGTCCCCCCGGCGTCCCTCCTGCCCTTGTACCGGCCCTCCTCTCTCTCTTCTTCCCACCGCCCATCATCGGTGCCCCTCCGCGTGAGGCCGCTCGAACGATCGAGTCCAATGAGATTCCATTGTCTCGAGTAATTAATATTGATTACAATAGGTTATACCTGCTCGGCCGCGTCGAGCCTCCCTCTCGCGCTGCCCCCCTCGACCCCCCTGCCTCCTCGCTTCGTCACTGCCTGTGCCGCGCACCCCCGTCGACCTCTCTCCATCGCCTCATCACGCGCTCCTTCCAACCCGCTTTGCGTCGTCCAGCGCGACTGGTGGCGCGACGGCTTACCTAGATGCTCATATTCGATGCGTATCCGCGCCCGTAATATTAGGATTTCATCGGGTGACTCTGATCGCAATTATCGTCACCCCCGCCGCGCCGGCCGTGCCCCGCCGAACGCCCAGCGCGGCGTAGTCGCGTTCTCCTCGCTCGATATTCCCGGCTAAAGCGTCGTTGATCGACGCGAGGGGAAACGCGCGACGATCTTCGATTTTATCGTCGCGCGAGAGCAGCCATCCGTGAGAATCTCTCAAACTGGAAAGAGAAAGAGAAAAGCACGCTGCGCCCTGCGCGCGCGGATTAAAATACTAATAAAAACGATCATACGTGTATACACATGACACACGAGCGAGTCCGTAATTGCGTCTCTCTAATTATCGTAAGATCGACTAATGATACGTCGCGCCTACGATTGAGACGCAAACGAAGGGGCTTTCGCGTTTCGTTGCGCGCGCGCGCGCGCGACCCGATCGAGACCCGATTCTTATCGATTGATTTTACTTTCCTGTCTCGTCGTTGTGATTCCCAGCGATGTCAGCACAATGATTATTATTTGCGTTACATTCCCGTCTCTCTCTCTCTCTCTCTCTCTCTCTCTCTCTCTCTCTCTCTCTCGCGGGACGAAGGCCGGTCGGGGGGAAAAAGAGAACGTCGCGATGATTTATCGATCGCACAATGGGACACACGATACTACCCTTATGGCGAGCCGATCGCGCGGGCGAACTGTCATTGAATATTACGTGCCACGGGTCTCTTTGTTGTAAGTGCCTACCTACCGGTTCGCTCTGGCAGCACCACCTGTGCCGCCCGCATGGTGAAACAAAAGACGTCGCGCCGCCGAAGGTCTGTTTTGATGGAATATTGAGTGACGCCAAATGGAATCTCGTTCCTGCGCGCCACGTGACACTTGCATCCCCCTCCGGATCACCCATGGATCGCCAGAAACTTTTATTGGATGTAAATCGAGATACCTCCGATACCGGTATTTGCGAAAGTCCCAACCGAAATTAATGCGACACGTTAAGTCGTAAATCGCAAAGAATCTGAATTTTCATCAGGATCGCGTCGCTCACGAGACCGACGTGAAAGACCGATGGGACCGCGTAATGATAGTCCCGGAGCCTGTATTTGTAAACGCGAGTCAGCAGAACTTCGTGACACTGTTATTCTTTATGGGCGAGGCGCTCCAAGACGGACGTAGGCACGACGTAGGTCGACGTAGGAGCTACATTCTCGCCGGGGAGAGATTAATTAATTCGCCAAGCGGCCGTTCTCGCCGGCGGCCAACCGACGAGATAAGCGATTCGACGGTTCGCATGACGGAGGCGGCGACTGTGCCATAACTCGCTCAGAAGTCCGCGCTCGCGATATCGCACACGCGGTATTACCGTCGACACGCCGCGCCACGTCAGGAAAACCGCGCAGCACCGCGATCGTGTCGCGTGTTTAGCATATAGAGTGCAACAATTAAGTGGAATTTCCTAGGGCGATTTACGCCGCGGCGGCGGCGGTGGTTCGGCGTTTTCGCATTCGAATTCTTTATTCTTATTGTCGTCGCCTTAATAATCAGCATCGCGGGCAGATTAATGCGCCGCGATAATTGCGCAGCTCGGGGCATTCCTCGTCCTCCCCTCCGTCCTCCGTGACTAATGGCGATCTCTCCTTCACCTCGTAACACGGGGGGAGGGGAAAGCTCCTCCTAGATGACGGACGGAGTCTCTCCGAGTTTACGCGCTCGGGACTCAGCTCCGCGACAAAATTCTCCTCTCGACGCCTTGATACGCCTCGGAAAGTCGCGCGTGATCGTTCGCGATCGTTCGTTTTTCAGAGACGATCCTTATTCGCAAGAGATCGCTCGCCTCTTGACGGAACGTCTTTTTCTTTTTCATTTCTTCTTTTTTTTTTTTTTTATTCTCCCCTCCTCTCTTTCTCCGCGGCGGGAATAATAGAGCTGTCTAGTTAGCGGTGAAGTTTAATTAAAAAACCGCGTGTCCTCCCGCGAAACCGTTAGGTCGCGCGGGACTGGCAGTGCGGCGCGATGCTTACCAGTGCGTTCCCTTCGGCACTATTTTTTATGCCTGTATCGTAAATACCGAGTCTGCCACCCATAAGCTAGGGCTATGATTTACCGTACCCCGCCAGATAGGGTTATCGGGAGTATCGCGACTTAACCTTCTCCCGCAAAACTAGCTCGTGTTATCGTGAATCCCACCTATTTGCTCGCATGCGCTAATCACCCGCCATATATCTGCCATTTAGCAGGTCGAGTTACTTTACGGATCGCTTCCTGGTTCCGGGAATTTCCCAGGGAGCGTTTTTTTTATCGTATGCGATGAGAAATTGAACTCGAATCAAATGAAATGTATCCCGTGCGTTGAGAAAAATCGCGTCGCACCCCGTGAACAAAATATACGACTTGAAACTGGTAGTCGCGCTTTAAACGCGATGTCCACACGTGTCGTAATCTCAAGCCGTATCGCGAAATTTACTACTTAGGGGAGACAAGACGGGCGTTCATCTACCGGTAACTTTATCCCGTATCGCGGTCCATCTACGGGGCATCACTTTACAATATGCATTTTTGCCGCATTGTACGCTCCACGAGGCAGATCGTTCCAGTCGCCGAACAGTTTGAAATTCCGGCGGCGCAGGTATACACGTCCTGAAATGACTTGACAAATAGGATCGTCGACCTGAGACCGAGGCGCATCGGCGAAAATGACGTTTCGTATCGCACCGGCGAAACATAAAGGTAACCCATAATAGAAGGGAAGGAAACAATGGGGGCCCGGCCGTCGTCAACGAAATATCAATTAAAATTGGGCCGATACGCGTACATTCTTTGTGTCTCTCTCTCTTTAAGAACTCGCCTGGGGGAACAGAATAGCGTTCTGAAGAGGGAAAATAGGATCGAAAAAGGTGGCTACCGTTCGAAAAGGCGGCTACCGTCTTACGTTCCGCGGCATGTGGCGCCGTTGAATTGAATCCCTTCGATTCTCTCGATTCCCCGAATTTTCTGGAAGAAACGCTTTTCACGTTACATAAGATTTCTTTTTCTTTTTTTTTTTAGATCTCGTGCGAAATTTCGCAGCTCGTTACGGTTAACATCTTAAGAACGCTCGAGACATCAATTTGACCCATTAAACGACGAGGTGGAGGACTCCGCGCGGGAAAATAAGCACCGATGGGAGCGGGCTCCTTCCATGTCGCGGCGCTCTCGAAGACGCGTAATGATATTACTCGCAACTAACTGGATAAAGCGCAAAGTGTACGCGTATAGGAGACCGAGTCTCGACGAGAGCCGTAAGCCGAGCGCATTGCGAAGAGAGAGAGAGAGAGAGAGAGAGAGAACGGGGAAACAACCTTAACGTTAACGTTAGGAACCACGCCACGAACTCGCTGCGCGCGGCAAAAGGCGGAGGGCGGCGGTGGTGGCATGGCGGGAGGGAAAAAAGATATGTACAAGGGTTGGCCCTTTTCTCCCGCGCGAACCTCTAATGGCCTGGCAGGTCTTAAGGGCGATTTAAAAGGCTCTTAATGACATCCACTGGGCTGGCGCGACGCGGCTCTAATTTCATCCCAGTGGAAACTGAAGAAACAAGTGAATTAAGCAGCCCGCTAATGACAGATCGGGTTCACGGAGGCGAGGCGCTACGCCGAGTCCGCTTCTGGCCTTCCGTGTGTAACGATATTCCGGCAATTTATGCGTTCTCGCGACGCTAATCCGTTTTAATAATCCTCCACCACCGGCGCGGCGAAAAGTTCGCCCGTCATCGAAATGTGCGGTTTTTCTCTTTTGCGCGGAGGAGGGAAATCATATTCCACTGAGAGCTCCCGCTCTGGGAGATTCTAGAAAAATTGAGAAAACGACGAATGAGGCAAACGTGACGATAATTTATTTTTTATTTTTCGCGAGTGCAGAAATATTTTGGAAATCTATTTTCATTTCACCGTTGAGAGACGAGGTACGAAATGTGCGTTACGAATTAAAAGAAACGTTCCAAGAGGGCACGATCGAATCTCTGGGAGGTAAACGATCGGTAGGTGCAGAGGTTAAGGTGGATCGGGAATGAAGAGTTTAAGACGCGGGGAGAAACGAGAGAGAGAAAGCGGGAGAAAGAGAAAAAGAGACGGGAAGAAAGTCTCGGGAAGGAGGGCGAAGAAGTAATCTACATAGGCCGAGTCACTCGGTGGAACCTTTACGCCCGACAAAGGCCAGTTCTCCCCTCATTTTTGTCTCATTTGAATATCTTCATTAATATCCTACCGGCTACAATCAGCCGCCACCACGGGCAGAGACCGCATGCATTACTCGACTTCTTGCCACCATTTAATCGATCCCGGTACGTAGATTATAACCGGGGCGGGTTGTCACTCGTCACATTGTCATTCCCGCGCGGATAAATGAGATTCCACGCATGTAAGGAAAAACGCAATGACTTTACCACTCGTGGTGGTAGTGGAAAAGGGGCGGGCGAGACCTTGAGTTTTCCTCGGGCGAGAGATGGATTCGTGGATCTCACATCGCGCGTCGGAGCCGGGTAGCGTAATGGCGATGCTATTATCCACATGCGCTCGTTTGTATCGGGCGAGATCGTGCCGCTTATAATCGTTACGGTTCGCGTTCGAGGGCAGCTTTCCGACTGCCGAGGCCGTTGTTCTTCATCTTGTCCCGAGTGTCGCGGGTCAAACCGGCCACGGATCGGACGATCTATCAACTCCGGAACGATACGAGTAATTATTCGGCTCTTAATGACTCTTACGCGCGGCCGTAACGAGTTCGAACGCGTCGAGCAATGTATTATAAACGCGCCCTTTTCACAATGCAAATTCCGCGGCGATTCATTAGGCGAAGCTCTCGCTTAAGCGGAATTATCCTTCTTGGATCCGCTCGATACTTCGCGACGACATAGGCTGCATACATGTGTGTGTATGTGTGTGTGTGTGTGTGTGTGTGTGTGTGTGTGTGTGTGTATCTGTATGAGCCCGAGCGCATGCACGAACGCGGTTTTTTTCGAATTATTCCGCAGCTTCGCGAATCAGTCCGTCATCGTTTCCGTACGCGTCAATTTGCGATCGGCGCGTAAAACTAATTTTACGGCGTGTCCGATGTGCGAGCCAAGGAGGCACTTTTGAACGGAGCACGTTGTATCGCCGTCCTCGGTGCGGGAACACGATTGTGCGGTAATTTGGACCACCCATCCTTCGGACTAATCATAATGGCGTTTTGTTTTCGTGCTTTTTGTTCGGAGAGGATCCCACTCGTGGTACCCCTCTACTCCTCGCCACCGAGAGAAGCGCGGGGGATATCGACAGGCGCGAGTACGTAGACGCGAACGTGCCGGCCATGTCCTACAGAAATATAACGTGTGTATGTGTATGCGCGTGTGTGCAAGTAAACTATACGCACATCCCGTATATTCGTATATCGGCACCGACCGGATCGTACCGGAGAACGAAAACGAAAGGAGGAGCACTATAGAAAGAAGAGCGGTGGCGGGAGGCTACGGGGACAGGGGAGAGTACCCGAGGCCGAAGAAGCCAGCCAGTCGGTCGGACTCTGGCCACGTAATAATCGCCCGGCACCATTAAACTAAACCGGCGAATAATATTATATTAAGCTGTAGTCGAAGCGCTGAGCCCCGAGAGGGTGGAATAGTGGATCGGGTCCAAAGAGGTAGGAAGGGAGGGAGGGGGAACCGACGAAGGGGGAGAGGTGGAGAGATCGAAGCTACGAAGGAGGACGGCCGAGGTACCGGCGCTTCTCAGAACTAAGTAGATTCGAATTTCGATACGGATGATCGGGCTGAATACAAATTACTCATATATGCCTCCTCGTCTCGGGTAATCACACGGTGGCTGCTCCACCACGGTCCAAAGAAAAATGCTCCTCGCCAGACGCATCTTTTATTCCCTTTTGCCCCCTCGCCCTCTCCTCTCCCACGTTTCTTTCCATCGTCGTCCTCATTCGGTCCGTCTCATCTTCTCCACCGTCGTTTCTTCCCATTCCTTTTACATCTCCGCGGAATCTCTTCCATTTCCTTCACTTTTCTATCCTTTTTTTTTTCCCCGCTTTCTATCTTCCGCGAGGTAGACATGGTCGACCACCGAAAATATCGAAGACAGATCGCGCCGAGCGATCGCACCCCTAGGGATGGTTGCGTCGTTCAATCTCCACGCGCGACATAATAAACACCCTTGTCATCGAGCTCTGTTTATGGTTCCTCCGAATCGCGCGAGTACTCGAAGTGATTTCTACGAAGAAGCACGGATCGACAGGTGGCAATTGTACTTCAAGCCCGATTTATCGAGCACGATAAATTGCTGGTTCGTACTTCATTCCCGATGTAGCTATACTTTTTGCTTAATCATCAATCATCGGTTTCTCTCCGCCGGTCGTTGGTACCATTCAGCGATCGGATTCGACGATCGGCGAACGCAAAGATGGTCCGAGTGCGCAGCCTTGCGCTTTTAATACGTCGATCTTGGGGCCCGACGCGCGCGCTCAGGGGGACCGGAAAGTCCTGCCCCCAAAACCCCGGGGAATCCAATCATGATTATTATTCCGGGCGAATCGATTGCGGCTCTCGATAGGATTGGCCCGGTTCGTCCGGTCCCCGGCTCGCGGTACGGGTACCCGGGCTATAACGCCGGTACCCGGCGCCGCGGCGGCCCGGGCCCCCTTTGCTCACCTCGCGGTGTGCAACACACGTGTGCAGTCACGACGACGGGGTTGGTAGCGGCGCAGCACTCGCAGCATAAATAATTAATAGTAGCCGGAGTGCCGCGAAGTGGAGTCGACCGGTGTTTTGCGGTTCCGAGGCTCCGCCCAGACTGACTCCGGGGCTCCTCCCTGTACCCGAGTAGAATACGGCCGGAGAGGAGATTATCAAATCGAACCAACGGAGATGACGTCCGTGAGGAATTGTCCGGAGTTCGGGCGGACCGCGGCCGTTCGTTCCCTTATCTGAATTTGCCATTATCGTATCGGGACGATTAAGCCCGGCCTCGTCGAGCGTTACCTCACTTGACATAGTAAATGAAACGCGTATCCGACGAGTCGCTTGTGGTTGCCGAATCCAAATTAATATTTGTACGCGGGTAATTAGCCATTATCTTAATAATGGCTTAACGCGAGAGATATCACGTAAATAACATTGATATATCGTATGGAAATATTGAATTTTTCGTCGATTTATCGCGATCCTCTGTCGTCCGATAATTACCGCGTGCCGACTTAATATCGCTACCTCACCGTACTTAATACTCGGTAATTTCTACAGCTCCGAAGGAGACGTTAATATGCAACGTATTCCCCTGCACCGTGAGCGGAATGATAATCTCTCATTCGTTCTGCGCGCTGCGGATGCTCCCTCGTTTCTCTTTTTGTTCCTCCATACGTCGTAGACGCAATACGATCTCGGCTTATCTCAAGGACATCTTTAAGGGCCATCACGATCCGCAGAGACGTTTATGTAAAACGGACTAAGCGCGATCTGACATCTCTATGACATCGCTGCTTTGATAATCATGGCGCGAATAAATCGGATCCAATGATCTCTATCCTCGGGGTGGTTGAATCCTTATGTCAGAACGTAGCGCGACCTCGGTATCGGGGGGGAGGGAAAGGACGAGATACGGGGAGCTGAGCTGGCGATAGGGAGTCGTAAAAAATAATGACCGGAAAATTAATCGAACTCGACGTCGGGCCGTCGCTTCGACTTCTGCCGCTTCATGAACTTTCGCCTACCGATGTGCCAATTCGAATGTAAAATCTCTTGTGATCTACGATCGCTAGGAACGACTTGTATTTGCTCTTTGCGATCAACCAGGTACAACCATAAAATTTAATTAGTTTGAGGAAGTTTATATTTTTTTTTCTCTCGACTCTTGTCGCTTTGATGACGTCGCATCACTTCATCTGGTATAATTGCTTCTGAATTGAAGCAATTTTTTATTAATTTTTACAAAATTATTAAAGAAAAATATCTATCAGGAAAGAAATATTTGTCGTTTTTGTAAACTCTGTTTTTAGTTATTATTCATGCGACTTTGCATAGTGGTAGTCGGGGTTTTTCCAAGCCAGCGAGCGTTAGATGGGGGTACGACCAAAGCGAGGCATTATTTCCCTTTCCGATGGGGTATTATCATTATCGGACGAAGGAACAGACGGCGGCGGGGGATGAGGAGAGGCTTTCCCGTAAGAAAGGGTTGAGTTTACGCAAGAGTTACCGACGATTCGACGAGCGGAGACGAGTGCTTACCGAATCACTTAAATGATTAAGGAAAAGGGTTGTTTAGACAGCGTCTCGAATCTCGGGGCCGTTTCATTCTTCGTCGCTCGAGCTCTTCGTCCCCGGCGAGGCGCGTCGCGTCGCGTCGCGTCGCATCGCGGCGCCTCCACCTACCTACGCTGCTCGACGTCTTAGGGTAATCCGTTTTGTCAACGACTCCCGACCCTCGCTGCCTCATTACCTTCCTTTTTATTCGTTTCCGTGCGATCGTGCCGCCACGCTCTCCAACGCCTTATTCCCTCCGGCCGCCTCTTCGCCGTTTAACACCTCGGACATGGTCATGCGACATTGCGATTTTCTCCGCGACGCGAAATTAAAATTCAACCGCTTCTAATTTTATTCCAGTTTTTATTCGATCAACCTTTTTTTCTCTCTCGCTCGAAAACAAAAAAAAATCATGTAATAATATCGGATAAGCAAAACAGTGCCAAGTATAGCATTGTTTCCTCGGGGTCGCTCCGCTCGGGGAAACATATTGATCGATGCTGTTGTTTCTCGCAGCCAGAGCGAACAATAATGTGAGAAAAATAAGAGAATAAAGAAGAAGAAGGTAGAAGAAGAAGAAGAGAAGAAGAAGAGGGAGATGAAGATCCATCCGTCTCTCGACCCGGAGGCCTCTCCAAGCTTCTTCTCTCCTTTACCTGTACCAATATACGTGCCTCGACAATGTCCGCATTCTGCGATATTTGCAGTGCTCGTAGAGCGTAGCTTCTCTCCGAGTAAACATCGTGAGAGATAAGGCGCACAACCAGGCGCAGCGCCTTGATTTAACCAATAGCGTAGCGCGTCGGATGGCGAAAGGGGGGCACTCGTGATTTCTCGGAGTGCGAGGAAATTTTAGCCTCGAAAAAAAAAAAAAAAAAAAGAAAAAAAAGAAGCTTGAAAGCTCGAAAGTCTGCAATCTGCGAAGGAGAGTGTTTTTTGAATCTTTCTTTTTTCTCCCGCGAAAATTGAAAAAGGAAAGATCATTCGAGACGAAACGCGCGTTTCTCCGCGGTAATCAATTCTTTCAAACTCATACGATGTTAATTAAATGACAATACTCCCGGAAGCCGAGAGACTGAAAAATCGTGCGCGAATTGCCGGGGACGGGAAAGGGGGGGGGGCGAGGAGAGGAGAGCGGTTGGTGTACGCGTACGTGTCAGTGGTTACAGCTATCGAGAGTCAGACCCCGGGCCTGAGCGAACGACGGGCATTAAACTTATTAAGACGGCAGAGCCGCGGCGTCAAGAGATGACAGTGATAAACTCGACCCTCTGACACGGAGGTCCCTCTCTCGGGAGAATACCTCCACGAGGAATTAGCGTTTCTCTCTTCCTCCGCACGATCGTCGTCTCGCTCGCCCCAACTGCGACGGCCGCGTCGAGGATTTCTCGAAGGCTTACGTCGAGAAAAAGCTAGGAGGATACCCGGTCGGTCGTAGGCGACCCCGATGAGAACAAGGCGAGCCCGTAGAAACGGCGGAGGCCGTGAGGCGAGCCAGAAGGGCAACAAGGATAGCCCCGTGCTCGTGTATCGTTACAGTTTATTATAATATAATTATGTATCCTGGAAAAGGGATACGCCGATCGGCGGGGCGGATAGTCAGCTTCACTACCCGACTGAAATGGCTGAGCAAATACGAAGTCACGAAGTCGTCCGGGATCATCTGATCGGGTGGGGACGGGTTCACCAATTCCTACCTCTCGCGGAGTCACGCTCCTTGCTTGCACAGGGTCGGGAGTCACCCCGTCGTTCTTCCTCCCCCCCCCCCCTTCCCCCCGTGTGTGTGTGCCTGCACACGATCGCGAGACTCGTGACAAAAGGCGACTACGGCGCAACGAACTACGACGGCGCGATGATGCGATCTTACTCCAATTAACGGTCGTACTTTTAGGATCTTTAGGAAAAGCCTTGCGGAAGAGGTCGGTCGTGTTGGCTCTTTTTCGTTATCGGAATTTTTCTGCCGGCGAGAGATCCTCGATACTCGACGATGCGAGCGACATCGGCCGATTTGGCGATGCGCGATTTTCCAGACGATTCTCCTCGGAACCGATCGAACTCACGATCGACGCCACGAGAATCTTCAACATGGCGATCGAGACATTCGCCCACTTTAACTATTGGCTTCGACGTGAAATTTATGCAGCCGTCAGAATATGGCTTCGCCACTACGAAATATATGGTATAATAATTCTCGATATCAGGTGCCTTTAATCACCTTAAATCCACAGCACGAGCACACCCCGTGTTCACTTAAGTTCAGGGTTATCTTAATCTTTCGACAGCTGCCCAGCGCCTACTCAATCGTTTCTGCTCTCCTTCACCCTCGACTCGGCCATAGCGCGTTGCTCTTTTATCCCTCTGCTCCTTTCTTGTCTCGTCTCGTTCTTGCCCCGTGGCCCTGGCACACAAACGCACTTGCGGGAATTTCGCATCTGCGGCCGCGCTGGCAGAAGGTGTCGACGACCACGTCGAATATCGTCAATGTATCAGCGATGATGATTTTCGTTTTGCATAAATTCATAAATTATTCAACATCCATTGTCCACTTATTAGCAATATTACAAGTAATAAAATTCAGCAGTTTATTGTTAGTGTTATTAACAAATAGCTCGAGAATGGTTCGACAAGGAGAATCTAAAAATATTAATTCGCCACTTGAGCGTCTCTCTCAATCGTGTTCCCTCGATCATCGACGGTACTATTAATGATAATTCCGCTTTAAATCATACGCCAGCAGTAAAAGGTCCGGGCGCGCCAAGACAGTTATGCGATGGCACGGCGATGCGTCTCTCGTATCTGGCTTGTAAACAAACGTATATTACGACGGAACGCGCTGTCTAACAAAACTTTTACGTGTCCACGGGTTACGACCGGCTTCACCTCGTCTTCGGTGCCAACGGGAGAAGAGGAGGCGCTAACGATGCTAGTGGGAAAGATGCGAGATAACTACTCGGCAGGTAACTAGCTGCCAGCTGAATGCGCCGTGGAAGAGAGGGAAAGAATGAGAGAGAGAGAGAGAGAGAGAGAGAGAGAGAGAGAGAGAGAGAGAGAGAGAGAGAGAGCTCGTCTGTTCGCCTATCCGCGGATACGATTTGATTACTATGGCAGGAAATTGGGATTGTCGGATTTGCGTTGACTAGCTTCACAACCATGCGAGAATCCCGATGGACAAACGAGATCCAGCCGCGATTTCTTCATTTTCTTCTTTCCTTTTCCCTTCAGCCACTTTGCATGTCACGCTCCGATGCGCGTCCGCGATATCGAGAACCTAACGTCTGTATCACTCTCTTGTTATTACGTAGTTTGAAAAAGACGTTTGCGACAATTCTTGCGAAAACATCGAAAGCATCTTCGTCAATCTATCGCATCACAATCAAGCCGACGTCACATTTGTCAAAATTTTAATTAAACGACTCGATTAATCGGTTTCGCGCGTCGTACTTTCGCGGCTTAATTGCGGCTTCGTAAACGTTTCCGCGGTGAGAATCGACAGTTTCGACGTCCGTAGGAAGACTGTCGTTTCTCGCATTTGAGGAAGTGTCATTGTTCCGCGAGAATCAAAGAGAGAAAGAGATACTGGATCGGCCCGAAGAAACAATCTAATTGATGGCGATATCGTACACGTATTACGCCGCCTAAGTATGCACTTTAAGTGCACGATGGCGGACGTTGAGCGTATGTACTAGCGTACCTTATTACGCGTTGGATCCTTTCAGTACGGGTAGATGCAGAGGAAACGATAGTGATTCCGGCTTGTTAAGCTCCTCCTTTAATTGCCCTTGAGTTTTCATCGTCCGTGCGTATACACGTCGAGATATCGTCTTAACGCATATACCGGCCGTTCGTCTCCATCCATTCGTTGAAAACGAATGTATCTGCCGCGCGGGAGAAATTCAGCGGGAAAGGATCGTTTCCGTTTTCCGCGCCCTTCCAGCCTCTTCCTTGAATTTCAAGCCTCTTTACGCCTACCTGCCTTCGCGCTTTACTTTAAATTTAATAGTAACTCGGCAAAACGTATCGTTATATGTCGCGTCCTTGGTCTCTTTCGTTCTCGTTCGTTCGGATTATCCCCGGAGAGGTGAGGAATTCGATCGGACGGGGGTGCCGATTCCTCTCCGGCCGCGCCTGGGCCGCGTATACGGCAGTGCATTATTTTCCAATATTACATCAACGACGGGGAGCGAAGGACGTAGAACGAGGAGAGAGACTCCATCGGATCACGCACGGTTGAATTTCCGAGTCGGGGGAAAGGAGGGGGAGCGGGGGAGTGGAGGACAGCGGATACGGGGGGAGAGGAGGGTCGACGAGTAGGGGGTTAAGCGGACCCGAGGGACACGTCGTCTCGGGCTTCGAAATTCCCTAATCGATCGTGAGCTCTCTATCTCTCTCTCTCTCTCTCTCTCTCTCCCTCTCTCTCCCTCTCTCTTTCTCTCTTGACTCGAATCGAGATTGAAAGGTTCGCGTGCATTGCTCCAGAAATGAAGGAGCAATTTCAAGCGCCCGCACCACTCGCCCGTTCGCCCGTTCGCCCGCAGCCACACGGATAATCTTTTAATTCGCTTCGGGAACGGCACGTTCCGTGGCCGCGAATTTTTCCACAGGCGGTCTAGAAAAGAATTATCTGCACGTCGTCGCGATCGATCTCACCGCGCGACCGAAATTGCCGTGCCGGGAACGCTCGTTCATTCCCTTCCCTCCCCCTCCTCCCACCCCCCCCGTCCCTCTTCGCCTTTCGTCCTCCCGTTCCGCTGTTCCTCGTTGCGTTCTTCATTTTTAGTATGAAATAAAAAATTATTCCGCAACCCGGCGAAGATCGATCTCTTCTCTCGTTCGATCGTAAATCGTAGGCGTACCTTTGCGTAGGATACCCCCATTTCGTTTCGCCACCAAGAGGCTCGAATAAAACTGGTCCGCTCGCCCCCTTTCTCCCTGTCCCCTCATCCCTCTCCCCCGACCCCGCTGCACCTCCCGTACTAATAATAACGAACGATCATCGTTGTTAGAGGAAATAATAGTCGACAAGGTTGCGCGGCGCGGCGCGGCGCAACGCGACGGAAAACAATAATCCGGCCCAAAAAACAATCGGAGTGGAAAAACGGCCGGCTGGAAAAACGCGTTTATATTTCACCGGTTGCGAGAGTGAATTCCCTTTGTGACTGTAGGATGACAATTTCACGGCATTTAGCCGCGACGGACCGGGCCCCGCCGTGGTGGATGGACGCGCGAGCGCGAAACAATGCTCGCGCTCGTTTTTTCCTCTCCGTCTCTCGTGTCTCTCCGTCGCCATCCCACCCCATTCGGAAACCATCCATCCCCCCGCCCACCCTCCCCATCACGATTCTTTCTCTCTCTTCCTCCCGTGTCCGCCCCGTTCCACACGCTCTCCACACGCCCGACGGTCTCTTTCTCATCGTGCCTCTTTCTGTTTTTAATCGGTAACAAAAGCGTTATTGCGGAAATTAAATGACACGTCGTATGGCAGCGCGCGAGCGCGTGCGCGGGCGCGCGGCAGAGGGCGAATTGTCGGCTTAAAAACGTTGGAGCGCGAAAAGCCCGCAGCGATAGCGCGGCCACGCGAATGGAATTTCAACGTTCCGCCGGTAAGTCACTTTTTGGCTTTGTACCGTGCCCGTACTGCAAGCGTTCCTGCCACTACTTTTTGCTCCACGCATGCGACTCGTACGCGCGTACCCGTAATATTCGAGTAAAAGTCGCATCCTCGCGCGCCCAATGTCGCTAATTAAAAAAAGAGAGAGAGAGAGAGAGAGAGAGAGAGAGAAAGAGAGAGAGAGAGAGAGAGAGAACTCGCGTTGGAGAAACACAGTATAATATTATATTAGCGGATAAATAAGATCGGAGGACGAATCAAATTGAAATTAAGAATGAGGGAGAGAGGGGTAACGTATCAAAAAATAAGAAACTGAATTTCTCCAGCGATTAATCATTCATCGTTGTTACATTTCGCGGACATGAGAACAGAGTTTTGAAAAGATTCCGCGCGTTCTCAGCTTTTCACGCTTCCGACGCGAGCCAAGTGGAATATTTGAGGCTTGCTGGTAATTTCCGAAACGTGAGAATCCGCGCGCACGACGATCCGACGATCGGAGAATCGAGCCGCGCGCGGCTTTAATTGCGAATGCAAATCCAGCGCGAGTCCAAGCGGACCAAGTGGAAGCGACCTACGGCTGTGGGGGCGCCGTGGAAGATCCGACGACGGGGCCCAATTCTATTGTCTGATCTAGGATCTCCACTTAAGCGAAGTAATTGATAGATCCCTCTAGATGGGTGAAGGGAGGGATCGAGGAATGACAGGTTACAGGGGCCCCGGGGATGCCGGGTTCGCACGACCCTACTTCGCTGCCGTGTTATTAGTTAATTCTTACAATTACTCGTCGTCCCTGTGGTTATTCCATTACCGTATAACTCTCTCGTAGATCACCTGGACTTCTCCTTCCCTCCGCACGGGCTCATCCGAGCCGACACACACACGAGGGATGACCGCCGCCGCCGCCGCCGCCATCGCGATGATTGTCGGACGACATCGCGTTGTTGCACGATTCAGTTCCTGGCGCGGGCCGATCGGCGATCTGATACCTTTTAACTCGCTTCCGCGTGCGACGACAGCCCGGTATGCGCGGCATCCCCGCGTTTGATCGCGTAATTACACCCGGCCCATTGTTACTTTCAAAATTTTTCATCACAATTTTTAGATAAAAACACAAACGTCTATAATAGCGTCGGTGTTACAAATATTTACATCACGTATTCTCGATTGGATCTTTAACTCTCAGACGTGACGCGCCCTTTTTCATAGATTTTGCGCATCTTTTATCGGGTGTACAGCCGGATCGAGAGACGAGAGTGGTTTTGCATAGCAGAACCGTAGAAGAGAAGAGCAGCAACTCCGACGTGTAATCCGACGTCTTATACAACGCGCGCGCATGATAATAAATTGAATACTGACGACTAATCTTACGTACTCTTCGTCACGAGAAAATGAGAGAGAGAGAGAGAGAGAGAGAGAGAGAGAGAGAGAGAGAGAACGAGCTGACGGTGTTTACATTCAATTGAGACAGAAAAATAATAGGCGCGCGCACACAAAGTCATATGAAAATCGGGCTGCCTCGCGCAAATGTATGTTATTATCTATGCGCCTACTCTGAATATCCCGTGCGATAAATAGAATTAATTTCTGAAAAAGAGGAAAATAATTAGGCACATCGAGGGAAACGTAATGCGCGCGCGAGGTAAATGTAGCATGGCGATTTAATCTAGCCCACAAAGTCAGTGGCGGATCGTGAGACTTGTCCGACGTCTTAATTGTAGTGTAATGCTCGTTGTGCGTTAATGGTGTGAATGAACCGAGCATTTTAATTACCGAGGAGACGAAAGGAAGCACAACGATCTGCGCTCTCTCTCTCTCTCTCTCTCTCTCTCTCTCTCTCTCCTTCCGCGTTCGCCGCGCCTCTCGTGACCTACGTTAATCAGAACGACGATTAAAGCTCCTTACCTCACCAGTGGAAATTGCCCGATGGCGAGAGAACTGGATTCGTGCGAGTTTTGCATACATTCTACGATTCGACGGGTTTTCGGTCCACGTTGCATTCGCACGGCAGCCAGCCGGGCGGACGCGCGCGCGGAGAAAATAATTAGGAAATTAATGAAAAGCGGGCGTTACAATTTATCCGCGACGTGCGCGGGTGCCTTCCCGCGGTAATTAGATACATTACCCTTTTCACGCACGTGGCTTATGAGAGAGAGGCGAATATCGCGCGCGGGCGCGGGCGCGATATGATTGGCAGAAAATAGGCTGCGGGAATTAACGAGGAGAGGCGAGAGGAAGGCGCGAATTTCTCCCTTTTCTTTTCTTTTTTTTTTCGCCCTCTTTCCTCCCTTCCCTTCTTGCGCGAGTTATACGCATGTAAGAGACGCTAAACGACTGTCGATCGTTTATTACGTGACGTACGATGACGAGAGCGAGCGAGCGAGAGAGAGAGAGAGAGAGAGAGAGAGAGAGAGAGAGAGAGAGAGAGAGAGAGAGAAGCGAAGGCTGCCATGCTCATCGTCTCCTCGACGTCGATCAGATCACGATCGCGCCGCGTACACCCGTTTTTTCCATCGGTGGCGCCCCGGAGACCTTGACAAGAAGCGGGCGCCTCTTCTTGCGGCCTCTTCTTCTTCTTCATCGCGCCGGGTCCATGTTTCGAGCCCGGGTACACGCAAGAATGCGGCGCGATCGGTGAAGTGTGTGGGCAAAGCAGCGCGTGTTACACCTCGGCTCGTAACGATCGCCGGATGTGGTCGGCGCTTATAATCGGGGCCAGACGGAAAAATCTCTTCCGTGAGAAACTCACTTCCAGCGGCCGGTCTCTACGTGTTTTCGCCGAGAGCCCTTCCGCTCTTGTCTCATCTTTCTGCAAACTGCACGACCCGCACGACGGACCCCGCGTTACATTGACGAGCGTGCGATGTAAGCCGCGGTCGCAAAGTTCCGAGTTCTTTGCATCTCCTTCTTCGCCTTCCCTTCCCTCTTTTGATATTTCGCGGCGATAAGTCCCGTCCCATTTCTTCGCTATCGTCCGCGCGTTTCGGCAATAAGATCTTAACTCGGAAACGGAACGAATCGTCGGAGCTTCGAATTTTCTGCGGCGTATAATTGACCGTTTTTCGCGGTGAACCGAATATCCCGGTAACCGCGGGCCTCTTCCCCGGAAGGGCAAAGACGACGGGAAAGAGTGGCGACCGAGGGAGAGAAAGGTTGAAATCGGTGGGACGCGCACGGCGGGGGAGGCAAGGGAATGTGGATCGAGCCGCGAGGGCTCTTTCGAGTTTTGAATAAATTTGCATTGCCATCCCGCCCTCGTGCCGCATTCCAAGCGAGTTAGTTTAGCGAGCGTTCTTCTAGCGTAAGACTCGTTTTGCCATGTTGTACGCGCATGTGTGTGTGTGCGACCGTTTCTGTACGCTCTCGCATCCCGAGGTGCCGCACCCTGCCGTACAAAGGAACGGGACGAAGGAATTTATTTCCATCGCGGTGCAACGTCGCTCTGTCGACGTCTGTATGCGTGTCGACGTCGCGGCAAAGCGACGTCGTCGCTCGTCTAGACGCTACACGATCGCCCATTACGCCTGGTAAAAAACGACGACAAACCATGGACATTCGTCCATCCCAGATCGCCATTTCCATTTAGCGAACGTAGCTCCGTCTGAGAAACGCTGGAGTTTTTGATATTAAAGTTCTTCGTTAACGTAACGACAAAGAATCGGAACGAGTAAAGATCGTGAGGGAAGTTTCTCGGGGGGGGGGGGGGAGGGGAGGAATATATCTAAAGCGGAGAAACTTGAGTCTCGAGTACGTTGTACGTTTCATTAGGTAGGCGAAACGACGTTCCTCGCTCGGTGTCGGATGCATTGATTTTCGTTTATCCGCCTCTCTCGTCCCGCCGCCGTCTCGGCGAGTCCCTTCTGCCCGTGAACACCCCCCTAGGGGAGGGATGTTTCGTTATTTAAACAGATTAGCGATACGGCGGTCCCGGGAGAGCATCTTATGTGTTTCCGATGCGGTCCTCGTTCCAGAAAATTAATCCTTCTTGGAGTCCTGTCGTCCAAAATATCCTCCTCAGACACATTTAGAGTTTGAACGATATGCTGTCTGAACTGCATTTTGCAATCTGATTTGCATTTTGTTAATCTGAATGCATTTCGCGAACGATGCGAAACGAATTAGAAACTATATAATAAATATTTTCTAGAAAATCAGAACGTTTTTATAATAACAAAGTAAAATTATTTTTTATTAAACATTTATCATATTTACTACTTTTTAAAACAGATAAAATAAATGGCAATTATATTTCTGTAATAAAACGTAATATTTTTAACGGTAAATTGTTGTCTCTTCTCTTCTTGCCAGGCTTTCAATTACGGAGTCGCGATGAGCTGCAGCAATCTCGAGGATGCGAGGGAACGATTGCGGAAACCACCTAAAAAAAATGGACGTGCCGGTGATGCGGCGAATAATTATTCGATACTCAGGTACCGAATTGACGCTGTCGAAAAGTGCTTCTCCCCTCGGCCCTTTAATGGTTTCCGTCAAGGTCTCCGCGGTTTCCAGCGCACGAAGTTTCGCCGAAACTACGTCGGGCATAAGAGGATCGTTCCCGAGCCAGAATCGGCTCTCGGAACCAATTCTCTAATACAAATTCATGAACGTCCTAGCGTTTACCCTCTATTAGAGGGAAGCGCAATCAAAACGGACTCCTCGATGGACGACGGCGGGATCCGACCAGCTGTAAATCAAACTACGAAATTCCTCGTGTCTACTCGCGCCGCGTGTTGGGAAGTGTTGAGCATGGACGGAACCCGTGCTCCATCTCCTCGCCATCCATCCCTCTCCCTCTCGGACTCTCTCGGTCGCTCTCGGGACGCGCAAGGGTGTAATTATGCGTCCGTAGGTCCGAGCCAATCGCAAAAGGGCCCTTCGAAGACGCTCTTGGCGTGTCCGCGCGCTCGATTCCCGCTCGTTCTCGCGCGTCGAAAATGTCTTCGTCCTCGACGATGGCCCCCTACGAGAGAGAGAGAGCACGCTCCTCCGCTTCGAACCATGACCGAAATAGTGTAAAACTAAGGATTCTCTTCCGCTCGTTTACACTCGGATCGGTAGATAACGAGGAGTCTCGGACGACCTTCGACATTCTGGCCTTTCGCCCCCGGAGGAAAAGCTCGCTCACAGCGAGAATCCGCGTTCCTGCAAACCTGCGTTCGGTTGATCCGAATTTTTTATTCGAGTCGCACGGACGCGCATCGGGACGCGAGATAGAGGCGCGAAGACGTGGACGTGGTGTGTACCGAGGCACCGAGGCGTCGAATTACCGAAGGATTTATCTTCGGTCGCAAGACTTCGAGACGCTGCCCGAAGTCACGCTGTCCCCCTCCTCCTCTGCCACCTCGTCCCCGTCATAAGTTCAGCGCCAGGGTTCAGCGTGGACGCGCGCGCGCGCGCGTACACGGGACGATTCATCTCGTCCCGTCTCGACACTCTGATTACTGGTTTCATGCTCGTGCAAAAGAATCGAACCCCTGCTGCCTCATGTCTCATCGCTGCGCCCCGTTACGCGCGCTCGCTCCGCTCGCTCCCCCGTGCCGTTTTTGCATTTAGTCTCTTCGCGGAAGCGTAAATTAACTCCTTTGAGATTTTTTTGCTCGCCCTCTCACTTAGATACGGCACTTAAGGCTATCGGGCGAGAGAAGCCCGAAGCTCCTTGTGCGCCGCAACCCAGCGCCGGGGTAACAACGCCGGCTATTCTGACGCCCTTCACCGCCTGACGTTACAAAGTGTGTGTTTTACCTCGCGCGTTGCACACGGCATTGTGTATCCCGCGCGTATCCCCGATCTGCCTGTCAAAGTGTTATTCTTAAAAATTCTCATTCCCGCGGTACGCGAGATGCATTTCGGACAATTTTGTCGAGGATGAGTCGAAAAAACGAGAGACGCTCGTAGAGCGTCTCTCATGGTTATTAACGAGGTATGCGCTGCAAAGACCATTCAGATTTTTAAATAAAATTTCAACCAGTTCAATTCCCTCGACGCGCGCTTTATAGAGAAAAAAATGTGTTTGTTTTATGTATGGCGACGCCTCAGAAAGCACTGAGAACGACGGGCTTCGATGCTCTCGCCTCCCGCGAATTTGTGCTTCGTTTTTTCCCCGGCGTCGTCCCCATTGGTTCGTGAGATACGAACGTCTCTTCGGGGCGGACACGCCGGAGGTTCAGTAAGAGCGTTTAGCATAATTCGAGGACGTTGCGAGGGTCCCAGCGCTGCTCGCCTGGTCGCTCGCTCGCTCGCTCGCTGCCGACAAAAATGCCTTGTTTTGCTCCGCTTAACTCTCCTCGTTAGTCGCGGTGACATCTTGACGAAAGGGCAGGCCGGAAAATAAGAACGGTGAAAAACGGCCGCGAAGAATCCCGTGGGAGTCTCGTGTTTTCCGCGCGGATAAGGCTTTAATTAAAATTAACATCGTCGAGTTGCTGAAAAATATTATTCTCCTGATTCCGTGTTAATAAAAAATTCAAATAATAAAAAATTTTTTATTGATCCACTTTTTGTTGTAAAGAAATCACTTAATTCCAAACTTTAATTACAAGTTGCACAGTTACCTGGATGTTGAATCTTAAACACTTCTCATTATTCTTTCTAAAATAATTGTTATTAATTTATACAGCTTATCATTAAGTTTTTAGTTGAAGGAACATCCTATGATTCTAGGGTAAATTTTATAATATTTTATGATCATTTTAGTAGTAACGCTCGTGATAGCATTTGTTATGAAAAGGAACAAATACGTCCGTACACAAACGGAGTAATACGAATCGTAAAGGGATCGTTGCGACTCTAATTAGAACACTCTGCCGTTTCCGTCGGACGAATTAAAGCTAATCGCTCGTGACGGGAAGACAGGCGAGGTGCGTTTTCTCGCAGAAAGAAGTAAGAGGGAGAGCTGAGAAATAAAGACGCTAAAACGCGGAAGGAGCACGCGGAAGGGCGAGGGGTGAAAGAAAGATACGACCCTTCGGGGGTCGTGAAAAAAAAAGTTGCCGAGTACGAAATTAGTCGTACTCGCGGTGAGGAAGAGCATTAGACACGCCCCGAGGTCTCGGCCCCCGCTTTCGCGAGCGCAGTCCCGTTTTATTCGATAATTATGCAAATGCCGGAATGATTGTCGGGCAATATGTCCTCAGAATAAAAGTACCGGGCCGAAGCAATTCGGTTATCTTTATGATTTCGGGTCGTCGTCGAAGGGCGGCGAAGAAGAGGGAAACGTGGCGAAACCAGAAATCCAGACGGGAGGGAGAGGGGAGACGGCTCGTCAATCCTCGGCGACAAGAGTCAAGCCCTTCATTTGCATCGAAACACGGCCCTCTGGCTTCGCCTTCTTACGATGACGAATACGATGACGCATTGTGATCAGCGTCGTTATTTTAACGGCAAAGAAATACGTTCCAAGATTGCATTTCTGCATCGTTGCGTAAATCTCCGATCGAAATATCACATATATAGTTACAGCTCAGAAGAGGATAAAAAATATTTGAGATATAAGGGCTGCTTTCACGAATGGAAAATAATGTGAAACCGGTGCGCAGGTAAATCATACTTGGTACTTACCTCACATTCGGACCAATTGATCGAATATCAGAGTATCAGAGTATCAATTATTGTCCCTAATTGGATATTCCCTGCAATTGCCCTCGAGTTTTAGTTTTCGACGCGATTCGTCTCGATTCCATTGACGCTGTAGCCAGCCGCTCAGCATCGACAATGAAATGAAAACGTCTAATTAACGCGCAGGAATGGGCAATTAAGACATCGACACAGCGATCTCGCTATATGACTGATTCAATTAAGGAGCCTTCTGGTGCCTCGTCGAGGCGTGCTTGTGCTGTATTATCGTTATATTTACTATTAAAATATATTCCTCGCGCCGAAAGGGAGGAGCCTGTCTCGACCAATGGGCTCTCGTCGCGTGCCTCGGGCCGTTACGGAATCTGCAAATTGATAAGAATACATCGCCGTACCCTTCATTAGCCTTCCCCCCGCGCCTCCGTTCGAGCGAAGATGTCGGACGCGGAATACATTTTTATTCGCACCCAGGGTGATCGCCTTATCGCGCCGTTCTTGTCGTTATCTTTAAAGGCCGTGGCAATTTGTCTATTCCCTAGAAATGATCTGACACGCGTACGATGCGGGAAACACGTGTACGCTTTACGCGCTTCGACGAGCTGAAAAACGGAGTAACTTTGATCCATTAACCACGGAGGAAATCTTTCCTCAGGTGTGAGGAGAGAGAAAGAGTAAAATACCTTCCCGATAAGGGAAATTTATAAAATAAATGTAGCATGAGAACATAAGACGCACCTCCGAAATCGAGAATGTAGGACGGAGATCTTTTAGGATGTGCCAGAGGAGAGTAATTAAATGGAAGAAGTCCAATTTACAATAACAACTATTTATTTATAGGTAATAATGCTGAATTACAATGAATACACTTCTTGCCTCGATACTAGATTGTATAAGTCCAGTTGCGAAATCGGCGTCACTAGTCATCATCGCCGTGACTCGCAGTGTGGCGACGACAGAGTTCACTCCCCCCTACCCCCTCCCACTCCATTTCCATTTCCGCACCGTAAATATCTTGCACATCCCCTCTTTCCCGCACGTCATTTTCATTTTTCACCTTCAATTCAGTATCGTTTTTCTCGACCGAGAGCCGCACACGCTGCACGCTTTGATGTTCACCTCGTCGCACCGGAAACCAAACGATTTGAAATATATTCGCAATTCATTATTTCGGGTCTCATCTACAGTGCATGTTTATGAATCGTGCCGACAGCCATCAATGTTGCTTGACTCGAGAGAGAAACCGATTCGCGAGATCGGTCGCCCCGTCAATCTCTGTTCTCGAAATTTAATTTGTACTATTTGATGTCGGCCAAAGTTTTTCGTTGCGATCGGCGTTGTCAATTATATGAGAGTCATCTTCGCGATTCTCGGTCGTGAAGAACGTCACTTGAACGCGCGAATCGTGTCAACCCCCTCGGCCACCCTCCGACCACTCTCTTCCTCCCACCCACCCTCCGTTCACTTCGGTTCAATCGGTAGCGGCGATGGCAAATACGGATCAGCTATCGGTGGTTAAATTTTCGTTTCTCTACGTTTAGCATCGTCTTAACGGGCTTTAGCTGATACGATACTAGACACTATGATTATGTGAACTTTACAACACAAGAACCTTACGGCAAAAGACTTTGTACATGGATCTTAAATACGGGGACCGCCCCCGGGGAAATATCCTTGGTGCCTTTCTCGCTCTCTGTATCGCGCGCTTTTCGCAGGGTCCGTCGGAGTATTCATTTCCTCTCTCGCTCTGCCTCTCTCTTTTTCCTCATTCCAAATATTCTCGCACGCGTTAAGAACGCGTGTCGCACCAAAGAAATATTTCGCCGATATTCTTGGACGGTCAACGCAAACGCGGGACACACGCAATATGGATTAGACTTACTTGTTTCGGTAGTAACTAAGTTATTTATATAAATAAGGTGTTACGATTTAAGACGCTAGGAGAGAATTCTCCGTTGTTTCCGTTTTTTTTATCAGACATTTACACACACACACACACACACACACACACACACACACACACACACACACACACACACACACACACACACACACACACACACGCACACACACACACACACACACACACTCACATACACTCACACACATCCATACATATGCGTACTCGTGAGACTCTTTCAGTTCTCTTTTTCTCCTTGTCTTTCCCTCTCTCGCAATCTCTCTTTCTCTCTCTCTCTCTCTCTCTCTCTCTCTCTCTTTATATTTATCATTCGCCTTTTCTTTCTTTCATTTACTCGTTTATTTTCTCGTCGCGTCATTCTTTCTCTCTCTTCCCTCCTCTCTTTCTCTCTCTCCCTCCCTCTCTCATTTTTCTATGATACAGCACTCGAATCGCGGCTCTAATTTCGTTCCACGTCGAATCCAGAAGAGATTCGCTCGTCAATTTTCACGCTCTTACGCGCATTTTACAAAAAGCCGGCGCGTTTCTCGGCGCTGCGACAGCGTTTTCTCTTGAAAATCGTCGCGACAGCCTCGATACGATCGATGCCGCTGAAGACGCCGATTCCGGGCCGAATCGAATGGGCCATTCGCGCGATGAAAGGGCCCGCGATTCGATATTCGTTTCGCAGTGGCGATCGGACCGGGCCTCGCGCCGCCGCGGCGACGTATATAATATTAATAATGATAATAATACTCGAAATCGGCGCGCCTGACGATGCGCGCGACGACGGCGTGGCACGCCCGATCGCCTGTGGAGTCCCTTAAAAACGATTATCTAATTAATTCGCTCGATAATTAGGAGATAGGTACCTCTAGGAACGCATGCACTCACGCACGCACTCTCCAGCAGTCTTTAGAAATATGCCTCTCTTATCTCCCTCTCGTCCCCCTTTCTCTCTCTCTCTCTCTCTCTCTCTCGCTCTCTCTCTCTCTCTCCCTTTCTCTCTTCCTTCATTCTCGATTTTTTTTTTACTGTCCCGCCTACTGATCCGCGATCGTCTCGGTACCGCGAGAGTCACGCAATGTCCTGATCATTACCCACGGGTGTAATCGATGGTACATGGTGCATTTAGAGAATATCTCTCTTTTCGGGGTTCCGCCGTCGTCGGACGAACGACGCGACCCCACGATCGCGCCGCAAATCGGGAGAGATCGGCGAATATCGCGTCGTTGATATGTGTGCGGATCGGTCCGACCGGACCGATCCCGATTCGAGGGCCCCGATTATCCCCCACCTTCCCCCCTTCCCTCCCCGAGTCACTCTCGCGAGCAAACGCGGCTGATCTCTCAGCTCTGTACAAACGTGTGAAAAGCCGCGCGCGCGCGCGCGCGCTCATTCGTTCGTCGAAATCGAATCTGCCAGCGGAAGCATCTCGCTCGTACGATTCTGTCCGGGGAGAGAGATTTATGTCTCTCAACGATAAGATACTCCCGTAGCCTTCTCGATACTCCCCCGGCATTCGCACTGTCTTTCGCCGAGAGTTGTACATAAGTCTCCGCGGGCACTTGCGCGCGCGCGAGAGATCGTCACTCGGAGTTCTCTTGCTCTTCCTTCGTCGAGACCGATACACGTTTTCTTCTCGCGGTCCTCATCGTCACGATTCCATTCCTTCCTGCTCGCGTCTCCTTGTGCGCGAGTCCGCTCTCCTCCGTCGTTTCGAATTGTGCTCCCTACTTCTTCGTCCGATCGATCATTCGCTTCGGCTGCTCGCTGCACGATCTGCCTGCTGCCCCCGCCTACCGTCGTCCGGCCTCTTCTAGGTCGCGCTCGTAAACAGAACGGAGTTCTTGTAGTAACCCGTCCGCGACTCTGAAACAAAAGCAAATCGCAGGTGCACTCTGGAGTTCGCGGATATCTATCTCTTCGATTGGCGTGGCCGCGATAATGAATTTCACCTATCCGGATAACGCGAAACGTCGCGCGAACGTTTGGCGTCTTCAGGCGTCTCTCGCAAAAAAATGGTGGCGGCGCGCGAAATGAGAATGAGACGGGCTCGTACATTGCGATCGCTAAATTTAGATCTTACAGCGTCGGAGTATCGTCCGTCCGTAGAGCATGAGAGTGTTAGGCGTGTCGCGACTCTTAATGGGAATACGAGAGAGGGAATGGATGTCTCGCGGATGAAGATGCATGCGGGAGATGAATGGTCGTGGGCGTAATTCCGCTACGGCAGGGAGCTCGGGGGTTTCGGATGTGGTGTTGGATGCGCCTTCGGTGCCGTTGCGATACGGTGAAGGTGGACCAGCTGGGTCATTCGATGATCGTTCGTCGGGAAGAAGGCGCCGCTCACTAATTATCGTTGGCTCTCGAGACGCAGATGAACGCGGGAGGGACGCGGGAGGGACGCACGAGGGACGCGCGAGGTGGATGAAGAGATGGACGAACCGAGAGTCGAGAAAAAGGGTGAAAGGGGATGGGGAGGAGAGAGAGAGGGGGGCGAGGGGACTGGGGGGCAGAGAAGTCGAGACGCGTACGCACACGTTCGTAAATACGAGACCGGCCGAGTCATCGGCCTTAGCGCGGCCTTTGTGATCGAGCCGCCACTCTACTTTTTATCGAACTGTCGCTTATGATTGAAAATCACTATACCTTAATAGTCCGCGTGATTCGGTTTACTCGTCTCTCCGCGCCCGCACTATCGTCCGGGCCGCTTCAATCTGCCCGCCCTGGCGCATCATTTTATTTCATTCAACACGCGTGTTTTAATAATATTTTATTCTTTTCTCATACATACATATACATACATAATGTAGCCGCGCTCGGTGAAACGAGAAAGCTCGAACAGTTGAGCTTTAATGACAAAATAATTACATAATACGCTTAATTGTTAAGTTTTTCTGATGAAAGACAAAGTTGACAACCGATCGCTTTTGCTCTTTGGAGAAATGCTATTTCATCACTTTAATTTTTCTTGCGACAAATTTGTGAGTAACATTACCGTCGATAAAAAGCTCTCCGGGCCAAGATGTGGGAGTTGATTTTGCAAGGACGTTGCCAATTAAGAGCAGACTTGTTAATTCCTTTCGGAAGCCCCCGAGAGGGTGGGCGGGCGGGCGAAAAACGATTATTTACGTGCAACGTCACGCCGGCCGGGGCCTTGGAGCATCGAAATCGCGCTACGGATATAGTTTTTGCGCGAGTTGGAAACTTCCTTCGGACAAGTTTCCACGGAGGAGAGCGAGGCCAAGTTTCGAATATGCCGGGCTATGCCGCTGACGCCTTTGCAAGAACCGCCGCCTCGCCCACCCTCCCTCGAGACGCGACCGCCCCTGAAGAGTTTCTAATTAAAGATCCGAACTTTATTCCATATAGCAAGAAATCGCTCTACGCGTACTGCACGAAAAGCGCGCTCTCCGAATCCGAGAACTTGAGGAGGAAACGCTCCGAAATTATACGAATATAAGTACGATCGTATATTTATAAAAAATATCGTTTATATCGCGATGACAACAAAAAAACGCATAAATAAAAAAAAAACTATCGTTTAAATTAAGTACACATGCGTGGCGACGTGTATTTCGCGCTTTAATATGACGCACCTTGAAGAGGAGACTTAACTTGGTCCCTCTCGGCTGCTTGGTGCTGCCGCGATTTTCTCTCGAGTTCGAGCTCCTGCACCAGCGATTCTGCAACAAAAGAGAAAAAAGCATACGAAATTGAAAAAACGACCGAATGATAAAACAACACACACACGCGCGCGCGCGCGCGCGCGCACACACACACACACACACACACACACACACACACACACACACACACACACACACACACACACACAAAGAGTGTGACATCGTGCGATGTGGCTGCGTGTGGCAAAGTATTTATAATACAGCATTTACAGTATAGCCTACATAATACAATGCTGTTCCGCTGTGTAATCAACGCGCATAATGTAGTCTCACTAGCGTTCCCGGCTTAAGATTAATATCGGCGTTCGGATAACGCGCTCCGCTGCCTCGACAGCGTTGAAGGAATCGCCTCGAGGAGAGAAGTCCGTCGGCTCGCAACGCGCACGGACGGCGGGAACGACGCGCGGATTCGACGAGGCGTGAACCACGCGCGCGAAGGATGAAACGAAGCGGTAATTAGTGCAAAACCGGCAGCTACCGTCAGCCGCGCGCGCAAAAGGGGGATGGAAAAGGGACGGGCGGGATAACGGGCGAAGGCAGGCGTGAAAGGGCCGTCGCGGGTTTGCTCACTGAATTTCGCAAGGATTAGGGTGAAAACTGGAAAATGTCCCTTTAATGATATCGCGCCGAATTAACCGCGGGCACACGCGTCTCGCCCCCTCGTCATTTCCTGCCCTTCCGAGCGGTTTTATGCAACGGATACTTAAAACGGCTTGCTGAAAATTATGCTCATTTCATTCATTTCGCGAAGTTACATCGTCGGAACAGATCGCGAGTTTTAATTTTCATAATTTTTATTTGTAAATTAAAAAAAAAAAATCGAGCGTAAGAATATCATCGTAATGGATGACTGTTTCAGGAGAGACTTTGTTTTGAATCATTTGTAATTATTAGTAAAACAAATGGAATTCTCTTCAGGCAGAGGATTAAACGAAAGAAACGTGGAGCGTCACGAAGGGACGCGGATCTGATCGGTAAGCGTGAAATGGCACCTCCTTGGGCAAAGAGCAATGGTAAAATCCAATTGCGAGGCTATTAAGTCCCGGTTAACCGGCGTGCGCGCGAACGTGCGAGAGGAGTCAGCATCAACTCTGTGCTCTCTGTCCTCCGTTCCTCCTTATCCCTGGTGCTCTATCCCGCTCCATCTTTATCACCGGTGCCGGGACTAGAGACGGCGGGGCCGAGATTCCATTATGCTTTGAGCAACAATAGCTAAGGGCTGTTTCGTGGCACGTGGGTGTGAATTCGTGCGTTCGTCAGGGCCGTTATATTCCACGACTTTGGGGCACACGGAAAGCAATGTTTGCGTTTCGCTGAGCCAAATTACCTCTCGCGCCCTTATCCGCGCGCGGGGTGTCGCGTCCCTTTGATATCCAAATGACAATTTAACTGCTCCAGATATAACGCCGCTCGCCCGCTTGCTCGCGCTCGCTCGTCCTTCCACGAGGTCTGACGAAGAAGGGTGAGAGTAGGTAGGGAAGGAAAGACACCTCGGGGCGAGAGGGGAACACCTCGGGCCGATTTAAGGAAACTTTCTTGCCCGATTCGGAACGGCCGAGAATACACCCTTTTGTTGCGTCGAGCCGAGATAAAGACCACGAAAAAGCGATTTGATTGATTGTGCGCGTACTTCTTCTTTTTTTTATTCTTTTTTAGAGATTCGCGTCCCTCATTTTGTTCCATTCTAATAACTTGGCGGACATTCGCCACCACCATTTATTGTTCGCCAGTCCGTCCGACATAAGAAAGTGATGTGCGCGGCGACGACGACTTGGAAATCCAGATTCGCGATTTCTCGCGGATATCGTTGCGTGTATAGCGTATCGAATGAAGAAAGAAGAGAGCTCGTCGCTCGATCCTGTGGAATTCTGCAGAGAGCGTATCTCGAGAGTCCAAGAAGAATGAGCCGCTAATAGTTTCGCTACCGTCTTACACACCCTGACAAATCGTCCGGACAATGAAAACAATTTCAGGCCGTGCCCCGCCGTACGGGGGCTACGGCCGGGGCCCTAAACGGTTGGCATTGTATGCCGCTACATCGCGCGCCATATCGCTCCCCCCCCCCCCCGGCTTTTTGGAGGGGGTGGCGGCGCGGCGCGAGGCGAGGGCCCCCTAAAAAAGACGTTCGCGCTGAAAAAGAAGCGGGGGCCCCGATGGCTCGCCCCTCTATGACTTCGCATTTATCCGCACGTAATTAACTCCGGCACAATGCTGGCCGCGAGGAGAGGCCACCTTGCCTCACGGGTAGAAGAAGAAAACGAACCGAATCGAAACCCGAGGACGGGGAGAGAATGCGAGAGGGAAGGGCACGCTTGTGCAACTCGGGAGTCTCGCAAGAACTGGAAAAACTCCCGCGTATTGTTCGCCCGGGATCGAAGAATACACCTTTGCTCTCGTACGCGAACTTCATTATTATATTCCACTTAAAACCCAGTCCCCCGGCGGGATGGATTCCACGAAGAAGACCAATAACTCGCGATTGATAAGCACTCTCTCGCCAGACGCTCGCTGCTCCTTATTCCACGGGA